>NC_087214.1:78846591-78869091 GCF_015104395.2 Macrobrachium nipponense | reverse complement strand
ATATATATATATATATATATATATAGTGTGTGTGTGTGTGTGTGATGGTAAGATGCAAAATCCAAATCAACACCAAACATGAAAGACAAAAAACGATTCTTCTCAAGACCATATATCAAAATACCTGAAGCTCTCAATTCTACATTTCAGATAAGAGTTTAATAAACCGCTACGAGATTCTTGAAGATTTAGAGGACCAAAACAGTAATGAAAATGATCTTGAAAAGTTGAATAATGACACCATTATCCCATTGAAAGGAGTAGCAAAGAAGTTCCAAGACAGCAGCAAATTCTCTGGAGAAGAGACAAAGAACCTCGTGAAAAATCGTAGAAATCTCAAGCCCCCATCACCAGTGCGGGACAAAATGGAAGCAGCAGAACTAAACAAACTATACAGAAAAAGCAACGAGAAACCTCCGCAATAGAACAACAGAAATAATTGAAGATATCATTAAACAGGGCAGAGGGTTTAAAACAGCAAAGAGAAAACTTGGTCAAGGGAAGTTGCAATTCAGTGGGGTGCTACAAGAAGACGGATCCCTGACAACCAACCAACAGGGGGCACTTGCCACCCCCCTCCCCCCTCAACCCTGAAATCCTGAAAAGATTTATATTACATTTATTACATTTAACTACATCACTTTTTTCCCTTCCATTTTACAATATATTCTTTCACTTTAACTAAATTAAAGGTAGCATTATGTATTGTATAATATTTGTATACAGTATATCGCTGCTTCGTTATTTCCAAAAATAATTGAATTCAGCTGAACAGCATATGGAACTACTGAAAAAAAGTCAAAGTAACTTTCTGTAATTATTCTTGACCGCATCTTGCTTTATTCAAATTATTGGCATCGCTTGCCATCCCTGTAGCTAGCTGAAAATCAATCATTAAATCTTAGACGAATTCAAACTCTCGCCATCCGAAAATATAATCTCTATTTCCCAAAATAACTAACATGAAAAATGAAATAAAACGAATTAAAGAAATCCCAAACAGATCATTAAAACCACATTGCCCTTCTACGTAATCATATTGGATAAAACGAATTAAAGAATCCCAAAAATCATTAAAGCACCATTACTGTCTAGCATAACCATACTGGACAGCACTATCCCCACTGTCAAACGACTCTATGAGTTTTTATCAATAAACGCCGGATAAAAGTCTATAGAGAATTCATTATTAGGTAGCAGCAATCGAATCTATTCTGAAATAAAGAAACTCCATTATCAAACGCTGAATTGCATCAACAAGTGCAATGGATAAAGGTCCTATAAATCTGTTCTACGCTTCCCCATTCGCAGCATCTAAAATCAATGGAATATGTAAAAGTTTCCAAAGTCTTTCTTTCACTGTACCTTATCTTCGTGGATCTCCAAGCACCTCCTGTGGCCTGGTTCCACACTCAACGTCCGTCGTTAATTCCCCCCTTTAATTACCACACTAGGGATTTTATTCCATTCAGTTGCTCTAACAGACTTATGCACTTACACAGGCTCATGGATATACGAATGCACGCACGTTAATAGACGTGCGAATGTATGCACGTGAATGTCTTTTTTTTTTCCGATGTACGTGAGTTTTCCATTTCACGTGGACTCTCTTGACCTCTGACGTCACAGTCAAATGCGCTTCCCGCTATTTAGGTCATTGCGCGCCCGCGATCTCTGGTTTGATCGGAATGTTCATAAAATTTTATTCTGAGTGCACGTCTCAGTCACCCAGGTCTCAGTCACTACATAACACTCGAGATAGGCCTGTTTCCGCCTCCAACTGCCTGTCAATCGCTATCGACCTCGTTTTGATTTATTAATTGTATATCATATATGCATAGTGTTCATTCCCATTACACACACACACACACACACACATATATATATATATATATATATATATATATATATATATATATATATATATATATTATATATATATATATTGTTACAACCTCCCAGGTTGCAGTACAGGTTCTTTTAAGGTCTTTATATTCTCAAGGATTGCAGTCAGTACATGTACCTCAGTGACAAGGAAGGACGGAAACAGAAACTCAAGAAAACTTTACAATATTTATTATAACTAGAACAATGACTTAAATCAACCTTGTGAGATAAAATACACTTAATTGTACAGAATATTCAAGAGAACAAATACCTGGTTCTCGGAACTCACAAGAAAACCTAAAGCTAATACACTAAGCCCTAAACAAGAGAAAACCCAAGAGAGAAAACACTTGATAATAACAAGGTGGATCCAAATAAGGCTAGCCAAAAATAATCAATAACCTAATAATAATAAGGTAGAAGGAAGTAAGAGATGATAACAAGGAAAACCTTAATATTCCTACCTACAACAAAAAGCTAAACAATGTGGAACTCGGTCCACTAAATACTAACACAAACAAATATGACAACATATACAAGTAAATTTATACATATATATATTTATAAATAAGATTAACAAAATAAACAATTTCACCTCAAGTGAAGTATCAGAAGAGGAGTTTAATTCAGGGCCGTGATCAGTCCATCAAGCTGCTAACGGAAGGGCAAAAACTGTACGCCAGGTACTGAAGGGCAACACATTTCCCGATACAAGAGGAACGATAATACGTCTTACCTGGCGACAGACTCCCTACTAGCCACCTCACGAGTCAAGTAGCTCTCACTCCCGTATAACAGCTGTACGAGGATGACACGGCAGGTAAATCCAGAATCCAGTGCCGGGATACAGCGACGCCACTGGTCCCGTAAAAATCCTCCGACGGGAAAACCGGGGCAGAAACAGCGGTCGCAGATGACAGCCTCTGCGAAACTCCCCACTGCAGCGTGAAGGTCGCAGGTGACAACAACACCTGCGTGGAAAATGCCGTGATCCAACTTCCAGGGACACACACGCACAAGAGACGTATATCTGCGTCTTCCCGAATCCGTGAGGGAAATATCCAAGTGCGTGGTCCAAAAGGTAAATATCCAAAGTCGTCCTCCAAATCAAAATAAATGCTGCGATGGGAAACAGTACTGGCGAGAGCTTGTCAAGACCCGAACTCCCGTTGACCGGTCGACCATGTCCACTCATCACCTTCTCAGTGTTTATAAACACTCAAAGCAAAAGAATAACAATCGTTAAAACGATAGTTCACTAATACACAAAAGAGGAGGAGGAGGCGCAAAAACACTGAAACAATCGTAAAGCCACTTAACTTACGGTGACAAGAGTAAACATACTCAGCAAAAATTTAACTTAAAAGTAAACAAAAAAAGTAAACAAGGCTGATTTAAATCAACAAAAGAAATAATAATAGTTTTACGTTAACCTAATACCTTCCTCCCCCAAAACAAAAAAAATTATTCACATAGAATACATTTTTTTTATCAAATACTGTAAGAATGCTGAAATGGAAAGGAATTAACATAATATTATAGAGATACAAAACCAGATCAGACAAATATTTAAACAACCCTGAAAAATAAAGGTTATGAATATTATTACAGTACACATGACAAAAGAAGCATAGCTTCACGAAGAAAACTTACCAAACCAGACAATAGGGCACCTTAAAGAAGGCTAAACCAAGACTCGAACGAGTACCAAAACAAAAAACTGATAGACCTTACCGAGGTTGAACATACAAAAACAATGCACTTGACCAAACCTACATCTAAACTAAACCCAAAAATAAGGACTCACTCATACTCACACACATACTTGCCATCATATTTTACCATGCAATAATAGTTTTAATACAAACCCAATGAAGACACGAGAAGAGCGAGGGAGGGACAAAAGCCAAGATTACATACGAGAAAGGGCATCAGGAATACGGTTCTCGGATCCCTTAATATGTTTGATAACCAGAGAGAATTCCTGCAACTGCAGAGCCCACCTTAAAATCCTCTGGTTGGATCCTTTCATCCGTTCGATGAACACTAGAGGATTGTGGTCAGTCCAAATCTCTATAAGGAAAGAGAAATTAGTAACATAAAGTTTAAAATGTAGCAGAGTGCGAACCAAGGCCAAGGCCTCCTTCTCGATGGTGGAGTAACTTTTCTCCGCTGCCAATAACTTACGGCTGAAGTAAGACACAGGACGAACCTCTCCAGCCCCATTTCTCTGAAAGAGGACACCCCCAATGCCTACATCACTGGCATCCACTGCAATAATGAAAGGTTTCTGAAAATCAGGAGACATTAATATTGGGTTTGACACCAACACCAGTTTAAGTTTAATAAAAGACTCTTCACATTGAGGAGACCACACAAATTTCTGTCCTTTTTCTAATAGCTTAGTAAGCGGCTGAGCAATGTCCGAGAAGTTTCGGACAAACCGCCTATAATAGCCCGCCATGCCGAGAACTCTCCGAACTTCTCTGACATTGCACAGCCTCTTCAAATTTACAATGGCCTCGAGATTGGCTTGTTTAGGGGCTACCTGTCCCAAACCAACCTCATGACCCAAATAACATACTTTGGCCTTGCCAAATTCACACTTACCCAAGTTCACAACAAGACCGGCGGCCCTCAAAGCTTCAAACACTTTTCTCAACCTTACCATATGAGTTCGCCAATCATTGCTGTGAACAACTAGATCATCAATATAAATTTCAGTGCCTTCCAAACCACAAATGACTCTGTTCATAAGCCGCTGAAAGGTACATGCAGCATTCTTCATCCCAAAAGGCATTACTTTACATTCGTAAAGTCCAAAGGGAGTTATATATATATATATATATGTATATATATATATATATATATATATATATATATATATATATATATATATAATCTATATATATATCTATAGATATATTATATATCTATTATATATATATATATATATATATATATATATGATATATATATATATTATAGTGTCTAATAAAGATATACATATATATATATCTATATATCTATCTATATGATATCTATATATATATATATATATATATATATATATATATATTATATATCTGGTAAAAATGTTTTGTAACATCAGAATTCCATCTAATAAAGGGAGCCCATAAAAACACCAAAATATAGAGAGAAAAATACTATACTTCAAGACTGCTGTCTCCCTCTTGAGGTAGATGAATGAGAAAAGTTTACAAAAAAGGTGGTATTTATACCAAGAGGTCCATCCACAGTTAATCCAATTTAGGTCGCCCCCACTGATAATCTTTCTTTAATCTTCTTAAGCATCAGTTGAATGAAAATCTTGTCAATCACCTCTGAATCCCATGCTCCTTTCGAGATGTTCATTACCTGCCTCTCTTTTATTAAGGCCGATTCCATCATTTGAGTCTTGTACCGGCAGTTGCTGCTATAAATTATATGTGACAAATTCCATTTTATTCTATGGTTATGTCCATTTATATGGTTGAAAATAGCTGAGTTCTGTTGTCCATATCTAACTGACCGTCTGTGTTGTATTAATCTCTGGGGAAGTGATTTTCCTGTAAATCTGATGTAAGATTGGTCACAGTCCTAGCATTGGATTTCATAAACCCCTGTGTCCTTGGGTGATGTCTTTTGTTGGACGTTAATCAGGGATTTGGCTAAGGTGTTTGGTTTAGTAAATGCAAAAGGGTTAGATTTTCCTAGGGTCTGAGTCATCATCTTAATCGTGTCAAGGTGTGGAATTTTTATTTTATTGTTGGGTGTATCTCTGGTCTTGTCTTTAGGGGATCGGTAGAAATTTACGTTTGCTTTGTGAATTGCTTTCTCAATTATATGGTCAGGATACTTTAAAGACGAAAGTTGCTTACGAATTAGTTCAAATTCTTTTTCCAGGAAATCTAGGGAACAAATTCGTAAGGCTCTTAAGAACAGGTTGCTGGCTACACCTATCTTGATAGCAATATCGTGATAGCTAAAGTAGTGAATGTATGAAAGTGGAATGAGTCACGCTATCCAACACCTAGATTTAGTTTTAAATCTAGGCTTATCCTTTGCCCTTATGCCAGACCGCAAAAACAACCTAGACTTCATAGTGGCTTTTGAAAAATTCATATCTGACAAAAACTACAACTGTGAAGAGAAATGTTTAAAAGGAGTGTTACTAAATACTTTAACTGACCTAAATAAGAAATATCCTGTTCCCCGTATATTTATGATAGCCATCGGCTCGCTAAAAAGTTAGATGTTATAATAAGTAGATCCGACAAAGACGGCAAAATCGTATTAATGGACATAGACTTCTACCTCGACAAAATCAACCAACTCCTTAGCGACACAAATACGACAAACTGACGAAAAATTCCCTTCAAAACGTCCCCACAGAATTTTTTCAGAAAGTAAGATTAATTGGCCAAGATGAAAAGAGTATTGAACTATTAGAGGAATATAAAGTAATTAATCCT
This sequence comes from Macrobrachium nipponense, assembly GCF_015104395.2. Lineage (NCBI taxonomy): Eukaryota > Metazoa > Arthropoda > Malacostraca > Decapoda > Palaemonidae > Macrobrachium > Macrobrachium nipponense. Next base: position 78,862,729 of record NC_087214.1, on the reverse strand, counting down.
AAACTACCCTACTGTTATGGCCTTCCCAAAACTCACAAAGACAATCTTCCATTCAGACCCATCATTTCATGTGCCGGAGCTTTCAATTACAAAATTTCTAAATGGTTAGCTGGCCTCCTTTCCCCTTTTTTTAGGCACTTTTTCTCCCAGTCACATTAAACATTCGAAAGATTTTTGTCACAAATTCAGAGAAGCACATATACCACTTCTTAACATAAAATTTTAAGCCTTGACGTAGATTCCCTATTCACAAAAGTACCAGTACACAACGCTCTTCAGTTTTTGAGGGGAAAATTATCCCCCTATTCAGATCATTTCCCATTGGCGCTTGACAAAATAATAAAGTTAGTTGAATTATGTGCATCTAATAACGTATTTTCATTCGGGGAATCATTCTATAAGCAAAAATTCGGGTGTAGTATGGGTAGTCCTTTAGGTCCTTTTTTAGCCAATCTGTACAAGGAATACTTTGAAACTACAGTAGTAAATGCAATAAAACCCAAAAACATGCTGTGGATGAGATAAGTAGATGATATTCTAACATTTTGGGATAATATGTGGGGCAATTTTAATGAATTCCTTTCCAAATTAAACGCACTAGTGCCCAGCATCAAATTTAAAGTTGAATGGGAAACAGACAACAAATTTCATTTTCTTTTTTCTTGATGTTTTAATAATCAGAGACACGACAAAATACAATTTTACCATATACGGAAAACCAACATTCTCACTTTCATACATTCACTACTTTAGCTATCATGACATTGCTATCAAGATAGGTGTAGCCAGCAACCTGTTCTTAAGAGCCTTACGAATTTGTTCCCCAGATTTCTTGTAAAAAGAATTTGAACTAATTCGTAAGCAACTTTCGTCTTTAAAGTATCCTGACCATATCAATTAAGAAAGCAATTCACAAAGCAAATGTAATTTTCTACCGAACCCCTAAAGACAAGACCAGAGATACACCCAACAATAATATAAAAATTCCACACCTGGACACGATTAAGACAGTGGCTGAGACCCTCGGAAAATCTAACCCTTTTGCATTTACTTACCCAAACACCTTAGCCAAATCCCTGAATTACGTCCAACAAAAGACATCTCTCAAGGACACAGGGGTTTATGAAATCCAATGCCAGGACTGTGACCAATCTTACATTGGATTTACAGGAAAATCACTTCCCCAGAGATTAATACAACACAAACGGTCAGTTAGGTATGGACAACAGAACTCAGCTATTTTCAACCATATAAATGAACATAACCATAGAATAAAAATGGAATTTGTCGCATATAATTTATAGCAGCAACTGCCGGTACAAGACTCAAATGATGGAATCGGCCTTAATAAAAGAGAGGCAGGTAATGAACATCTCAAAAGGAGCATGGGATTCAGATGTGATCGGCAAGATTTTCATTCAACCGACACTTAAGAAGATAAAGGAAGATTATCAGCTGGGGTGACCTAAATTGGATTACCTGTGGATGGACCTCTTGGTATATATACCAACTTTTCTGTAAACTTTTCTCATTCATTTATCTGAAGAGGGAGACAGCAGTCTCTGAAATATAGTATTTTTCTTTCTATATTTTGGTGTTTTTATGGGCTCCTTTCATTAGATACATATGTATTATGCAATGATAATTACCCACTATCTAGGTTTGAGAGACTTCGCACACTTCAACAAGAAAATGAACAAATGCACAAAAATGAAACAAACACAAAACACAAAAATTTGCAGTGTAAAAGTGTAAATTTTTTCACTCAAAACATTGTAACCATCAGTTTTTACCAAACCACTGTTCCTATCAGCTATTAGTTAACCACTGTTCCTATCCGTTATTAGTTAACCACTGTTCCTATCCATTATTAGTTGCAACTAATAAAAATTGCTAGCTAATTTTCTTATTAATATGTGTGTTGTTTGTGGAATCTGAGCATAGTGTTATTATTATTATTTTTGTGAAGGCGCCCACGTAAAGTGTTGAAGATGTTGGAGATTGTAACAGGCCTTTTCTATTTGAGTGAGAATTTGCAACTGGTTGCAGGTATATTACAAATGGTTTGAAGTGTACTTCGAGGTTTTTATTTTACAGTGTTTGAATAAAATTATCATTTTTATGCATTTTTCTTTTGCTTTGTTCTTTTGACATGTCCATTTTATGTGCTTAATGTTTGTACTGTCAAAGCTTTGTTTTCATATTATGCATTGTGTTTTTGCATTCTCTTTATTTTGTTTAATTAGTTTGAATATCTTTTATTGCATAATTGTTTGAATCTAACACTTTATAATTTAATCTAATTGATATTCTTGATAAGCTTTGATTTAATTTTGTTTAATAATTAATTCAAGAATTAAGTAAACTTTTTTTTTCTAAGTAATGACAATTTCCCTGAGATTGTGAATTTCACTTATAAATTTTAAATTTAGAAATAGATTTTTTTATTTAAAATTTTTGTGAGCGTTTCATTTACTACCAGTTTAATATAATATATTTTATTTTAGTTAGGTAGAAATATAGAGTGGTAATTGTGTTATTTTCCTCAAATGAATCAGAACCAGGGAAATACTTCGATTTGAAATTATTGAAGGAGTGATGTCCTTTAATTAAGATTACCTCACATCTATTTTAATGAACTTAGACTGATTGTTTTCTTGCCTGTTAAGTTCTATAAAGGGATCACTGTTACCTTTAGAGTATTCAGTCGTTTAGTACTTGTGATGAAGGGTCAGGTGTATGGCTGTAGTGAGGTAATCAATTACCAAGTACTTGATCAAACTGTGCCCCAAGTATAAAAGGTGTCACAGACCCATAAATAAAAGTCTCTTGCTCTAACGAGTACGAATGGTTAGTGTAGTAACTAGATGCTTGGCACTTTGGGTTAACACGTATTGCTAGTGTCCAGACCCAGATCTTTGGCTACTTCCCCCCAAGTATTCATGGTACCCAGACCCAGATACTCTTTGGCCACTTCGTCACAATATATATATATATATATATATATATATATATATATATATATATATATATATATATATATATATATATATATATATATATATAATATATATATATATATATTATATATTATATACATATTTATATACATAGAAAATTAAACGACAATGCGTTTAATACCTTATTCACTCTTCTTCTTAATAATATATGTATATATATGAAAACCAAATGGGAATTATAGTTGATAAGATTTTTGTCGTCTCATGGGCTCGAACAAACAGAAGAACTCACAACGTTCAGTGATGCCTTAGCCTATCCGGCTATCACGAGAGGTATAAGTTGATAGCCACTCTTGCTAGGGCGTCACTGAGCGTCATGAGTTGTCATGTTCGGTGGTTCAAACTCACTTCTTAATCAACTATAGTCTCCAATCAGTTTACAAATTTTATTTCCGAGGTAGAGCGAATTAGATATTAAAAGACATTAGTAGCTTCATGTTTTATATAAATCATGGTGATGTAACAAAAATTGTTTCATATATATATATATATATAAGTTATATCACATTTCCGTGATTCATATACATATATCGAGCTACAATGTCCTTTAATATCTAATTCGCTCTACCTCGGAATTAATATATTTTCATATATGCTTAACCGAAGGGGAATTTTTTCTCGATAATAGATTTGCCTGGACCAGGGCGCGAACCTATGGATCCTTTCAAACCCAGGAACGTCAGTGTGTGTGTGTGTGTGTATGATCAAATGTCTGACACCAACTGGGGCTAAAGGTTAGTGAAAGGCAGAGCCTCAGGAACCTCATCCCAAATATCAGCGTGAGAAGTCTCCATTTAAAGAAAGATTCCGGGAAAAGCAGTCGTCAAGAGAGAGTCCTAAAATTACGTCACTGGAGATTAAGACGAAGAGATGACCTTTGAATGAATACATTATGGATCCTGTTTTGACGTACCAGGAAATGGGTGCGTGCTTGAAGTTCTCGAAACGTTTCGTTGAATTTATTATCTGAAATACTTCAGAGACCCCCTTCGTAGGTGATTGCTGTAACACAAGGAAAATTAAGACGCCCCTCTCTCTCTCTCTCTCTCTCTCTCTCTCTCTCTCTCTCGTCTCTCTCTCTCTCTCTCTCTCTCTCTCTCTCTCATACAAGTGATTGCATGCTGTGTAACACCATCGACACTCTCCTTGCCACGAGCCTGAGTGTAAATAAACTTACCCAGGATACCGATGGTGGGTAAAATGTTAGTTATGAGTCTAATGGCCTGTCCACAACAGAAAACATTGTTTGCAAACAATGTTTGCAAAAAACTTATTACCGCATATTTGTTTCCCGTCCAGAATGGAAACATTTTGTGTTTCTCCGTGTATATGTATATATACACATGTATACATGCATATATGTATATATACACATGTCAATGTATGCATATATGTATATATACACATGTACAATGTATGCATATATATACATTATATATATGTATGTATGCATTCATGTATAAATGTATATCTATATATATATATATATATATATATATATATATATATATATATATATATATATATATAATATATATATATATATATATATATATATATATATATATATATATATATATATATATATATATATAAGCGATTACCACAGGAAAATGATAGTCAGAAATCCAAGCGCTTTCGTCTTTACTAAGACATTGTCAAGGAGCTAATGAAATACAATGGGAGAGAAAGGTCTCAGGTACACAACAAAATCAAGAATACCAGATGGTTAATTGTCAAAAGGGTAAAAATTAAAACAGATTTTACTCAAACCGAAATTACAAAGTATCTTTACAGTCCAAAACATGTAAAAACTGAATATATTAATTTTTTTGCTTATATTTATCTACAACATTTTTCATTTTGAAAGCATCAAGTTTAAATAAACCAAGGCTTAAATTTAGAACATTTCTATTATTTGACTTGATGAAACAAGATTCAATGATATTCCTTTTAACTGTGTCATTACATGGGATTAAGGCTCTTGCTTGACTCCAGTTAATAGGATGATCTAAATCTCTCATATGTACGAATAATGCATTCGATATTTGCCCAGTTCTCACAGAATATTGGTGCTGTTTGAGATGCTGCGAAAGAGATTTACCGGTCTGTCCGTAATAGACTTTATCACACTTTTTGCAAGGAATTTCATATATGGAGCCTGGTAGATCTTTAGGAGAATTTTTGATTACTAAACTCTTGACATTAATATTACTGAAAACAACATTTATGTTAAAAAGCTTTAAAATTCTAGGAATATCTAAAAACCTTTCATCATAGGGTAATTTTAGAATCTTATGCTTACTAAATTCAAGTTTGTCATTAGTTGAATAAAATGTTTTTCTAGCCCTTTTCCATGCCACATCTACAAAAGTCCTTGGGTATTTAAGTTTCAATGCAATATCATAAATAGTTTTAATTTCAGCGACAATACACTATGGGCTACAGACACGTAAAGCCCTTGTGAACATCCCAGAAAAAACAGAGAATTTAACATTTTGATGGTGATTGGAGTAGTAATGAACAAAAGAGGCAATGTTAGTTGATTTTCGAAAGACTGAAAAGGTGAAATTTCTATCATTTCTATGGACAGTTACATCAAGAAAATTCAAATTACAATTTCTTTCTTCCTCTACAGTAAATTTTATAGAAGGGACTAAATTATTGAGATTATTAAGGAAGTCCTAGAGATTTTCGTGAACTGGCCAAATACAGAAAATATCATCCACATACCTAAACCATATAACTTTTTGGGGCAAAATTCTTGGTAAGAGTTTTGTCTCAAAAAATTCCATGTAAATATTGCTAAGGACAGGAGATAAGGGATTACCCATAGCCATGCCAAACTTTTCACCGTCTTTTGAAACCTTATCAAAAACGTATGTCGTGCCATTGTCAACAAATTTTTCCTTTCCACGAACGGACAAAACAGGCGGCATTATGGCTTTGGAACGTTGAAGAACAGAGCACAGAGCAATGAAGACTTTAATTGTATAGCGGTACTTGTATGCTATACAATTTTCTATAACTCACCTCGTGGTAGTTTGCCTCCTTTGATCTCTGAGATATGGTCGAGTGAAAAAACTGTGAGGATTTACTCATTTGGCAAACTGTTAACCACGCTAATCCACTTGTGGTAGTTTGCCTGTTTGATCTCTGAGATATGGTCGAGAAACTGCGAGGAATATAATTAGGTACTTTACTCATTTTGGCAAATGAAGTTTCATGATTAAATTTTTCAAAACAATCTTTCTTTATTTTTGTCTATTTTTGCCTTTGATCTCTGTGATACGGTCGAGTGAAAAAACTGCGAGGATTACTTACTCATTTGGCAAACTGTCTGACCACGCTAACCCAACTTGTGGTAGTTTGCCTCCTTTAATCTCTGAATAGATGTGGTTGAGTAAAAAACTGTATAAGCTTTGTATTAGCTTCTTCATTTTGAGGCAAATTTGGTTTTTTCATTGACAAAATTATAATAATACTAACGTGCTAAATTATCAATCTCTAGGCTATACTTTCCTATTATCCTATTCCTAATTTAATATACCCTGTGCATGTTTGCCAGCGTTTACATTGGCGGCGAAATGGTTCGCGGCGAAAAGGTTGGCGCCGAACTGTTGCCGCGGGGAACTGGCTCTGCGGCGAACTGGCACGCGGCGAACTGTCTGCGGCGAACTGTCTGCGGCGAACTGGCACGCGGCAAACTGTCCGCGGCAAACTGTCACACGGCGAACTGGCGCTGGCAAACTGTCGTGCTCCCGGCAGCACCAGTAATCAGATACAGTGCATGAGAAGTGGAGTGGACGAAGGCTGAACTCTGCAGCAACTAGGATACCAATGACAATACACAAAAACCAATGACAATACACAAAAAGCACTACACCCAAGAGCAAATACAAACAGACTACACATAACATTAAAGGAAGGAGGGAGAGGACTAGTAAGCATAAAGGACTGTCAACATCGAGAGCAAAGCACTGTGGCATCATCTGAAAACCAGTGAAGACTAGTGGCTAAGGAGTGCATGGGAAGAAAGATTGATAAATGTAGATGAAGATTAAGAAATATACAGACAGGAGAATGGCAAACAGAGTGGAAGAATGGCACAACAAACCAATGCACAGACAGTACATGGGAAGGACTAAAGAACTGGCCAGCGATGAAACATAGCAACGGCTACAGAGAGGAGAACTCAAGAAGGAAACAGAAGTAATGTTAACAGTGGCACAAGATCAGGTACTAATAACCAGATATGTTCAATGATATGCAGAAATGCAATATGAAAAACGAGACCATAAACCACATAGCAAGCAATGTCCGGCACTTACACAGAACCAAAACAAAAAGAGGCATGATTCAGTATCAAAAGCCTTCCACTTGAGCCTGCGTAATACACACCAGCTAGCTTGCAGTTATAAGTGGTACAAACACCAACCTGAGGGAATGATAGGAAATGATCAGGCAAAGATCCTCTGGGACTATGGTATCAGAACAGATAGAGTAATAAATACCAATAGACCAGATGTGACATTGATTGACAAAATCAAGAAGAAAGAAAGAGAAAAGATTGACAAGTATCAAGAACGGAAAACAAAAATAACATGGATATGGGATATGCCATTGGAAATTGTACGCATAAACATGGAAACACTAGGCACAATACCGAGATCCCTGAAAAGGAACCTGAAAAAACTAGATGCTGGAGTAGCTCCAGGACTCATGCAGAATAGTGTATTACTGCAAACAGAGCACATAGTAAGAAAAGTGATGGACTCCTAAGGAGGCAGGATGTAACCCAGAATCCTACACTATGAAAACCACTCAGTCAAATTGGATAACTGTGATAGACGAAATATATATATATATATATATATATTATATATATATATATATATATATATATATATATATGTATATATACATAAAGACATATATAGATATAATATTATTATATATAATATATATTATAGATATATAATATTATATATATCATATATATATATATATATATATATATATATATTAGAGATATAATCTATAATATAGAATAATATATATATATATTGTTCCTGACTTCCAGTCGAAGTGTTTCCGAATTCGACAGAGAACGCTTAAGCAGATCAGGGTCAGGTACAACCTACAGGTGAACCAGTGAAGTCATTCAAAAGGAGTGACCCTCAATGGCTTTGCAGCGTTGACATATCTCAGTTTCTCGAAGGTAACTCGTGGATTGTGGATACCCTTTCCTTCCTGTGACCTTGACCTCTTATAAACCGCTTTGGTATTTCCTGGTTTCTTTTATTTTTAAATGCAATTATAGAATTTATTAATTTTCATTATTTTATGCTATAGGTTTGCTATGCTATATTTTTTTATTACTTGAAGTTACATTGGTCAACCTTTAGGAATTAATTCATAATTAATTGATCATTTTATACCAGGGAGATATGATCATATCCTATCATAATTTTTATTGTTCAGGGTGTTGCATAATCGACTGTTCTTCATCGCCACGTGATATTTGTCTGCATTATTGCATTTATAGAAATATATTTGCAGAAAATGTGGTTTCAGTTCCTTAATTCCTAGAGTGGTTTGATATCAGATGCTCAAAAGTGTAATGAAATAAATGAATAGTGAACATAATATATAATTACATCTTATATTTTATAACATCTAGGATTCCTAAGAGTCTAAATCTAGTATATCACACATGATACTGAATAATTAATTCACCAATAACCTTATTTCCAAGAAATATATTAAAGGCTATAAGAATAAAGAACATTATGAGAGTGTTGTCTCTTTAGCCACATCTGATGCTGTGGTTGCCTCTCTTTCTCCCGTTCAGGTAACTCGGCTGCTTCCAGTAACCGATGCTGCCGGCGCCTCTGATGCTTTTGTAGAGGACCATGAGAACGACCGCATTGGGCAAGGACCATTAGACGTTCCAGACGACTCACAGGGCTTTCATCAGAAAACGACGGCATTGCCTGATTTATACTTGACGACCGGTTCCATTGTTTATTATTAACAAGTCACTTAATTTTTTACTCCTGTTTTGTTTACTTCGCTGTAGTGCTATATCAACGTGTCAGATTGATAAGGGGAACCGAACAGATTCCCGAAAGCTATCCTTGCTGTTTTTAAATTTAAATATATGTGCATTTACATAACTGTGGATTTGCTTCTCCATTTGAAGACTCGTGCTACTATGAGGATTTTTTAATAATAATAATAATAATAATAATAATAATAATAATAATAATAATAATAATAATAATAATAATAATAATAATAATAACAATAATAATAATAATAATATAGCCAGTAACTACAGGCCTATCACCTGCCTACCAATAATGTGGAAGTTACTAACAGGCATCATCAGTGAAAGGCTATACAACTACCTAGAGGAGACAAACACCATCCCCCACCAACAGAAAGGCTGCAGAAGGAAGTGTAGGGGCACAAAAGACCAGCTCCTGATAGACAAAATGGTAATGAAGAACAGTAGGAGAAGGAAAACCAACCTAAGCATGGCATGGATAGACTATAAGAAAGCCTTCGACATGATACCACACACATGGCTAATAGAATGCCTGAAAATATATGGGGCAGAGGAAAACACCATCAGCTTCCTCAAAAATACAATGCGCAACTGGAATACAATACTTACAAGCTCTGGAATAAGACTAGCAGAGGTTAATATCAGGAGGAACCTTCCAGGGCGACTCACTGTCCCCACTACTCTTCGTAGTAGCCATGATTCCCATGACAAAAGTACTACAGAAGATGGATGCCGGGTACCAACTCAAGAAAAGAGGCAACAGAATCAACCATCTGATGTTCATGGACGACACCAAGCTGTATGGTAAGAGCATCAAGGAAATAGATACCCTAATCCAGACTGTAAGGATTGTATCTGGGGACATCAGGATGGAGTTTGGAATAGAAAAATGCGCCTTAGTCAACATACAAAAAGGCAAAGTAACGAGAACTGAAGGGTTAAAGCTACCAGATGGGAGCAACATCAAACACATAGATGAGACAGGATACAAATACCTGGGAATAATGGAAGGAGGGGATATAAAACACCAAGAGATGAAGGACACGATCAGGAAAGAATATATGCAGAGACTCAAGGCGATACTCAAGTCAAAACTCAACGCCGGAAATATGATAAAAGCCATAAACACATGGGCAGTGCCAGTAATCAGATACAGCGCAGGAATAGTGGAATGGACGAAGGCAGAACTCCGCACCATAGATCAGAAAACCAGGAAACATATGACAATACACAAAGCACTACACCCAAGAGCAAATACGGACAGACTATACATAACACGAAAGGAAGGAGGGAGAGGACTACTAAGTATAGAGGACTGCGTCAACATCGAAAACAGAGCACTGGGGCAATATCTGAAAACCAGTGAAGACGAGTGGCTCAAGAGTGCATGGGAAGGACTAATAAAAGTAGACGAAGACCCAGAAATATACAGAGACAGGAGAAAGACAGACAGAACAGAGGACTGGCACAACAAACCAATGCACGGACAATACATGAGACAGACTAAAGAACTAGCCAGCGATGACAATTGGCAATGGCTACAGAGGGGAGAGCTAAAGAAGGAAACTGAAGGAATGATAACAGCGGCACAAGATCAGGCCCTAAGAACCAGATATGTTCAAAGAACGATAGACAGAAATAACATCTCTCCCATATGTAGGAAGTGCAATACGAAAAATGAAACCATAAACCACATAGCAAGTGAATGCCCGGCACTTGCACAGAACCAGTACAAAAAGAGGCATGATTCAGTGGCAAAAGCCCTCCACTGGAGCCTGTGCAAGAAACATCAGCTACCTTGCAGTAATAAGTGGTACGAGCACCAACCTGAAGGAGTGATAGAAAACGATCAGGCAAAGATCCTCTGGGACTATGGTATCAGAACGGATAGGGTGATACGTGCAAACAGACCAGACGTGACGTTGATTGACAAAGTCAAGAAGAAAGTATCACTCATTGATGTCGCAATACCATGGGACACCAGAGTTGAAGAGAAAGAGAGGGAAAAAATGGATAAGTATCAAGATCTGAAAATAGAACTAAGAAGGATATGGGATATGCCAGTGGAAATCGTACCCATAATCATAGGAGCACTAGGCACGATCCCAAGATCCCTGAAAAGGAATCTAGAAAAACTAGAGGCTGAAGTAGCTCCAGGACTAATGCAGAAGAGTGTGATCCTAGAAACGGCACACAGACCAGACGTGACGTTGATTGACAAAGTCAAGAAGAAAGTATCACTCATTGATGTCGCAATACCATGGGACACCAGAGTTGAAGAGAAAGAGAGGGAAAAAATGGATAAGTATCAAGATCTGAAAATAGAACTAAGAAGGATATGGGATATGCCAGTGGAAATCGTACCCATAATCATAGGAGCACTAGGCACGATCCCAAGATCCCTGAAAAGGAATCTAGAAAAACTAGAGGCTGAAGTAGCTCCAGGACTCATGCAGAGAGATGTGATCCTAGAAACGGCACACATAGTAAGAAAAGTGATGGACTCCTAAGGAGGCAGGATGCAACCCGGAACCCCACACTATAAATACCACCCAGTCGAATTGGAGGACTGTGATAGAGCAAAAAAAAAAAATAATAATAATAATAATAATAATAATAATAATAATAATAAGTGTGGACGAACAACCTGAAGGAGTGATAGAAAACGATCAGGCAAAGATCCTCTGGGACTATGGTATCAGAACAGATAGGGTGATACGTGCAAATAGACCAGACGTGACGTTGATTGACAAAATCAAGAAGAAAGTATCACTCATAGATGTCGCGATACCATGGGACACCAGAATTGAAGAGAAAGAAAGGGAAAAAATGGATAAGTATCAAGACCTGAAAATAGAAATGAGGATATGGGATATGCCAGTGGAAATTGTACCCATAATCATAGGAACACTAGGCACGGTCCCAAGATCTCTGAAAAGGAATCTGGAAAAACTAGAGGCTGAAGTAGCTCCAGGACTCATGCAGAAGAGTGTGATCCTAGAAACGGCGCACATAGTAAGAAAAGTGATGGACTCCTAAGGAGGCAGGATGCAACCCGGAACCCCACACTATAAATACCACCCAGTCGAATTAGAGGACTGTGATAGAGAAAGATAATAATAATAATAATAATAATAGACTTGGTAACAACACAAACATCAGTAGCAGCTTTTCACGAAATGTACATGATAAATGATGCCTAAACTAAGAATCATCAAATTCAACAAGCTTATGCATCAGGACACATGTCTATCACAAAAGAATTTACAAATGTATCGACGGCAACGTCATTTGCTGCATCCTTCTGTAACGCTTTTAAATTTCGATGTGACGAAGAATTTGTCCCGTTTCCGGGAGTGACTACTGAGTTGAAAGCTTTTCTGGCGAGATGTTCTAAGTCAGCCATTTTGAATTTATTACGGGTAGCCACAAATTACTTTACTCGCTTCCATATCAACTGGACAGGATTATACTGAAAATCAAGGTCTAGTTCAGGGGTTCTTAACCTTTTTGATGACTCCAGACCCCCATTGAATTTCCCAAAATGGTTCCATACCCCATTTGCGCAAGTGCACTCAAGTCCTATTTGTTGACAACATAACATGATATACTTAATTTAATACATACTTTAGGTACGAATAACTAGGACTATAGCACAAACGAGAAAATCAGAAGCATTTATAGTTTTATACAGTTATTTACAAAATGTACCCATGTATACATTGACACATTAAAATCAAATATATACAAATATCCAGAGATCAAGGGATGTGGCTCTTGGTATGGATACCCTCTGCTAAGAACCCCTGGTCTAGAGCTTGTGGTGGAATCCTCATGACCCTGTGACCCCTCTCTGCCGCTGTCTTATGTAGTGGTGGAGTTTCTTCGCTCTTAGTTGTAAACAATTTTACCTTCTGTAGTAGTTCCGATTTCAATAAATGCTCATTAATATTTGTCCATTTTTCCATAAGCCATTCGCGAATATATGCCTTCCTACGGGGCATTGTCAGTGGCTTATCCTTATCGATCCTCACCGCGTAACAAGCAGCATTGTCCAGGACTCTAACTGGTTTTCCCGGTATGTTGGTCAGAATCTACGACCTGAACCATTAACCAAATCCAGTATGGTTCATTAGGCGATGATAATCACCATCGTTCTTCGCAAGAAATATTAATTCTGCATTTGGGACGAATCTCTCCTTCGTCCCTGCGGGCAAAATAATATAATGTCTGCCACCTCTACCTGTCGGTGTATTTATTCCAGTTGCATTTGCAGACTCTGTATCTACAGATAGATAGTTGAACAGGCTTCTGTGTTCATCGCGTCTTCCATCTCCCGTAAGAACTGAGTTCTTGCTCTTATCACACCACTTCTCTCAATCAAGTACCTCCACGGTTCATTTACTGTAGCAAATTTGAATCCAATTTTATGCGTAACTCTTCTTAATGACTTCTTCCATCCATTGAAATTTGTATTCTCTTACATGCGTCATATAATTTTTTTCAACGCTTGAATTTCCTCCTCTTCGTAGAAATTCAAAACATGTTTTTATCTTTCACGTTCTTGGAATCGGCCCTCCTCCGTGAATCCAGTTTCTCTCTTTCTTTCGAGTCCTTGACAGTTCGGTAAATGGTTCTTCTTTCACACAATCCCGATGCTTCCACTGTATATGTTTTGTAGCACAATGATCTAAAGCTCCATCTTGGGTTATTTCCTTGGAGAAATACTTATAGACATTTATATATAACTTTCTTGGTTTGAGGTCTGATGCTTCGTTTTGGGGAGATATCTCCCAATGTTCCCTGTGTTGACCTAAAGGTCCTTTCATGGAATGGGTTAATCCAAGGGCATTGGCACAAAACTATCATTGTTTCTTCTTCACCATCGCCTTAGTGTAATTATAATGAAATGTGTTTCTTAAATAAAGCCTCTTTGGTTTAAATCGGAAGGGACTCTTCAACGGCCTTATTTGCACAGTCAGGAAGCCGCATTTGGTATTGCTCTTTCTTCACCCTCCAGAGACACACCCCCCGCCCCCTTTGACCAAGTACTCTTTTTAGGGAGACTTCTTTATATATATATATATATATATATATATATATATATATATATATATATATATATATATATAATATACGTATGTATATATATAGTATATATGTATACATATATATATATAATTATATATATATATATATATATATATATATATATATATATATATGTATCAGTTTCTCTCACTGTAATTTCAGAGTTCTTTAGTAAACATAATGCGACAATGTATAAAAAGACATTATGTTCAGTAATTGAGTGGAACGCTGGCAAAGGAAGGCTCTTTTTTTTATTTAGAAAAACAAAAGTTACTGATTGATTTGTTTGTCCGGCCAATTCCCATTTGGATTTTCTGTTTAATTACAGTGATAACTACTTTATTTTTCTAAATATGTACAAACTTTTATGTGTATTTGAAAACATTATTTTTCTATAACTTTTGTTTCGAAACATTTGGTCTCCGTATGAGGGGTAGTGCCGTCAGTGTACCTCATGCAGCGCACTGTAGGCATTACTTAAGGTTCTTAGCAGCATGCCTTCGGCCCCTGGCTTCAATCCCTTTCGTCCATTTTACTGCATCTCCTTTCATATTCTCTTTCTTCCGTCATACTTTCCACCCTCTCCTAGCACCTATCAACCCTCTTACTGACAGTTTCCATTTCAGCGCTGAATGACCTCATAGGTCCCAGTGCTTTGGCCTTTGGCTTAAATTCCATATCCAAGTCGGAAACATTTGTCAATACAGACCACCAATTCTGTGGAGATTGTTTTTGAAAATAAAATTAGAAGATTACTAACTATTTCAAGGCCCATGACACCCTCCTTTTTTAATATAACTGATGAACTAGGCTTCTGATTAATGTGAAACCGAAACCACCAGAGTTTGAGACACCGACCTAATTAAGAAAAATGGATTCAAGCATCTACTCCGCATTATTATCTTACTTTATATCGAGAAATGTCATCTCAATTTTGTGGCATGGTGAGAACGGAAATTAAGACCTGGCAACTAGGCGCAGAAAGACGTGTCGACCATGACGTGGGCCCCCGTGACGTTTACACCTGCCACGCCCCCGTTCCTGTATGGTTATCAAATAATATATAAGTTGTAGTGAATTATACTGTTCTTTAATGGAATCTAAAATACTGATTGGTTATTATGTTTGAATAAACTCATTTTTAGCTTCACTTGTGTTTATTATTTAATTAATACGTAATTCTTCAGAAAAAGATGACAGAAAATAAAAATCTCGGATGGCAGTCAGAGACTCAGAGAGTTGATCGTGCTAGGGAAGGTACACGTCTGTTAGATACAGGCATTGACAAGGTCGGTGTCTCAAACTCTGGTGGTTTCGGTTTCACATTAATCAGAAGCCTAGTTCATTAGTTATATTAAAAAAGGAGGGTGTCATGGGCCCTGAAATAGATAGTAGTTTCACTATTTCTATTGTTTATATGGAATGCCTTAATTTTGATAAAAATAAACTACTTAATCCTATCAAAAATTAAGTCCTAAACAACTTTTACTCAGTGATATTTTTCAATGCAACCATTATTTTAAGAGGTATTTTAATTTTAAACGAATTCCAATATGGCGACTAACGCAAGAGTGGGCGGCCATGGGACTTTTCGATTTGTACAAGTCACATATCTCTACATTTGTGCAGTTTCGGGTTTCATCTAATTATTGCACGAAAACCATGTGTTTTTGCCTAATACTCTTGGGCTATAGTCTCCATACAATCCTGCTACTAAACAGACAGTAAGACAGACAGGCAGACAGACTTCCAAAACATGGGCTTCTTTGTTTCTTTGGGCTTCGGTGTCATCCACACCAGAATACCTGAAGTTCAATCTATAATGTCTCACGGTTACCAAAGGAAATCATGTCCCAGTTCATAGAACTAAACCAACGAAGTGCTACTTCCTATAAATCAAAGCAAAACAGAAAGACACAGACACGAACCCAGACTGCGTAGTGAGTATCATGTG
>NC_087214.1:78839091-78841591 GCF_015104395.2 Macrobrachium nipponense | reverse complement strand
TGCTTTGTATACATATGAAAGCTGCATGGGAGTAGTGGAGAGAGGTAGCATGGGTAGTAAATGACAAGAAAATGCCAATCAAGCTGAAAGTCAAGATCTACAGCACAGTGATAAGACCAGTGTTGATGTATGGAGCGGAAAACTGGGCTCTAAGAAGAAAAGAGGAAGTAAAGATTGAGAGAACAGAGATGAGAATACTGAGGTGGATTACGGGGATTTCGCTGCTTGAGAGATTAGAAAATGATGAAATAAGAAGAAGGGCAGCTTAGTAACGATTACAGAAGTCATAAGAGAGGAACGATTGAGGTGGTATGGGCATCTGTTGAGGATGGATGACGAGGAGGGAGTGAAGGGGGCTTGGGAGGAACCTGTTAGAGGAAGAAGATCGAGAGGGACACAGAAAACGAGATGGCGAGATCAAGTGAAGGAAGATATGGAGAGAAGAGGTTTCATGGAGGATGATGCCTTTCAAAGAAGTCAGTGGAGGAGATGGCGCATCAGGCAACCGACCTCTTAATGTAGTGATAACGGTGGGAAAGAAGGTGACGATGACGATACGTGATTAGTATATGTAGTATGATATATATATATATATATATATATATATATATATATATATATATATATATATATGTATATATATATTGTTAAACCTCCCAGGTTGCAGTGCAAGTTCTTTTTAGGTCTTTATATTTATAAAGATTGCAGTCAGTACATGTACCTCAGTGACAAGGAAGGACGGAAACAGAAACTCAAGAAAACTTAACAATATTTATTATAAACTAGAAAATTACTTAAATCAACCTTGTGAGATTAAATACACTTAATTACAAGGATACATAATCAAGAGAACAAATACCTGGTTCTCTGGATCTCGCAAGATAATCTAATGCTACTACACTAAGCCCTAAACAAGAGAAAATTCTAAGAGAGAAAACATACTTAATATATATCGAGTTGGATCCAAAATAAGGATAGCCAAAATTACCAATAGCCTAATAATAATAAGGTAGAAGGAAGGAGATGAAAACAAAGAAAACCTTAATATTCCTACCTACAACACAAGCTAAGCAATGTGGAACTCAGTCCACTAAATACCAACTCACAGTATCAATTATGACAACATACACATGTAAAGATATATATATTTATATATATAAACCAAAATCAAAATTACCAAAAGTATATAACTTCACCTCCAGTGAAGTATCAGAAAAGGGGTTGAATCCTTGGCTGTGATCAATCCAAACTGCTAACAGAGGAGCAAATACTGTACGCCAGGTACTGAAGGGCCACACATTGTCCCGAGGGAAGAGGAACGATAATTCGTCTTACCTGGTGGAAGCCTCCCTACTTGTCACCTAACGAGCCAAATTGCTCTCACTCCCGTATACAGCATCTGGACGAAAATGGATAATATGGCAAGTAAATCCAAATCCAGTGCCGGAATATAGCGACCACACTGGTCCCGTAAAAATCCTCCGACGGGAACAAGGGGCAGAAACAACGTTCGCAGATGACACAGCCTCTGCGAAGCTCCCCACAGCAGCGTGAAGGTCGCAGGTGACAACAACACTTGCGGAGAACAGCCATGATCCGAAGACACACACGCACAAGAGACGTATATCTGCGTCTGCCAGAATCCGTGGAAGAAATATCCGAGCGAGTGGTCCGAAAGGTACAGAATTCAAGTCGGCCTCCAAATCGCAATAAATGCTGCGACGGAAACAGTCTAGGTGAAAGCTTGGCAAGGCTCGAACTGCCGTTGACCGGTCCACCATGTCCACTCATCACCTTCCCAGCATTTATAAACACTCAAAGCAAAAGAATAACAATCGTTAAAACGATAGTTCACTAATACACAAAGGAGGAGGAGGAGGCGCAAAAACACTGACAAACAATCGCAAAGCCACTTAACTTACGGTAACACAAGAGTAAACATACTCGGCAAAAATTTAACTTAAAAGTAAACAAGGATGATTTAAATCAACAAAAGAAATAATAATAGTTTTATGTTAACCTTATTATATATAACTATATATATAATATAATATATATAAATTAAAAAATATATATATATATAAATATATATATATATATATAATTATTATATTATATATATCAATATTATATAATAATATATATATATCTATATACTTTATTATTAAATATATCATATATATATATATATAAATATATATTTATATAATATAATTATTATTATATAATATAATATATATAATTATATATATATAATAATTTATTATCTAAATCTATATATATATATATATATAATATATATGATATATACATAATAATATAATACATATATATATATATATATATAGTTATATACATATATAATATATATAAATATATATATATATATATATATATATATATAATCGACAAGATATATATATAATATATAAATATATATAATATATATATATATATATATATATATATATATATTATATATATATATATGCATATAGGA
>NC_087214.1:78826242-78838591 GCF_015104395.2 Macrobrachium nipponense | reverse complement strand
GTAAATGTTTCAGGCAACGGGCGTGGGAACTGATAGTCTAGTACAGAGTCAAAGTATATAGGGTCTGCTCACGAGGCGGTACTAAAACCTATCTCCGCCCCTTGTGAAACGTCATCAGTTACAAAAGGACCATATCTTTATGAAACTATATTTACGATAACATTTCCATATAACTATTTTTGTGATGTCGTGT
The DNA here is from genome assembly GCF_015104395.2 of Macrobrachium nipponense. Taxonomy (NCBI): domain Eukaryota; kingdom Metazoa; phylum Arthropoda; class Malacostraca; order Decapoda; family Palaemonidae; genus Macrobrachium; species Macrobrachium nipponense. The sequence goes on along the minus strand of NC_087214.1, from coordinate 78,838,398 downwards.
TTTATATAAATTTTCCTCTTATTACATGTTGCCATATGCTAAAATAAAGTGCAAAGAATGCTCTTTCAAATGATATAATTACAATTACGATTACTTTCAAACCCACAAGCGCGCACAGAAAAAATTATCTACGCACAAAAAAATGTGCAATTCCTTCATCTGTCAACTTACATACATTCACGTTTCGTAGCGCATCTGACTAAGGGATGATGATAGAAAGAAACTGAAAAATGGATTAGAAAGCTGATAAAATTTACTATATAATGCATAAATAAAATTGATAGGTGTTCTCATAAAATTTCGAGGAATTGTAGGTCAAAGACGGACCAAAATGTTTAAATCTTATGTAAATATTTACCACATTTTTCTTACATAATTTTTCATGTTATTACATTTTGCCATATACCATGTAAAAGCACAAAGAATGCCCTTTCAATTGGTATATGACACATTACAATTACAAGGATTTTCAAACCATAATCGCGCACAGAAAAAATTATCTACGCACGCAAAAATTATGAAAAATTAAGAGTTCGTGGGAGATCTGAAATCTAGCCCCGCCCCTTGTGAAACGTCATCAGATACATCCAGCCAGACTGACGAATACATTTTCCGAAAACATTACAATCGTTTGAGGCATGCATAATTAATACCTTTATGTATACAGTTTGTGTTATATGTAAACTTATGTGTTCGGAAGTATATTTATGTGATATGAAGTGCTAATGAGGAATTTGCTGGAAATGTGTTCCTTATATCATTTTCTTCATCATTTATTCCTTTGATATCTTATATCGTATATGATGTAATTCTTATGCTTTTGATATTGTTTTCTTTTTGGTGATCAAGTCGTGCAAATGCAACTGCCATTCTTTACACTGCCTGTATCCATATTTTCTTTGTATTTATTGCATAACAATAGGTATTCATAATAAGATTTGGAAAATATAATTAATATATCATTCTAATCTTTAGCATAAAAAAAGTTGCTTTTCAAAGTGAGGTATGAATACAGCGACAGAACTAAATACATTTCTTAAGAAGTATTCAAAATCTTGATAATATTACTACCTGAAAGAAAGAGAGAGAGAGAGAGAGAGAGGAGAGAGAGAGAGAGAGAGAGAGAGAAAAGAGAGAGAGAGAGAGAGTTGTCATGTTATAAAAATGGACTTGAAGAGAATACAGAAACCAGTATATTGGTAAGTAAATAAATAAGTAAAAAATAAACATATGAAGAAAGCTGGAGTAGCTATGTGTGTTCAAACTGGTATATTCTATGTGCAACAAAGCAAGACTTGGTGACTAAATGAGAGAATGGGTATTAAAAAAAATCAAACATGTGACTTCTCTACAGATTTTATCATGATTTTATGAAAAACACCATGTGATATGGATTAAATGTATAAAAACTAAGTGTTCTTTAAGTAATTCAATGGAGAAGCACCGGAAGTGTTACTCTTGTAACGTCACAGTATTAGCTCCACCCCCACTGCCGAGTTGAGCAGACCCTATGTACTTTCACTCTACCATGAGATTCAGGGCCTCTGTAACACGGTTTTTTCGCAATAACTTTTTATCTATGCATTTCATAAATATAACGCTTATTCAGAATACATATTTTATCTACACATAAATTTTGACTGTATTCTGCATTACGTAGGTTGAATAAATTTGGTACTTATAATGTAAAAGTGACCTTTTTTGAAGACGGGCCAACTTACTCAGAGAAAAGGTTTCGAACGCACTCGTTACGTAACTTATGACGGCATTTCTTCCCTCTTTCTCGATGGATGATTGGCTGTACGTAACGAAGGCTAACCTCTGGCAACATGACATACAAAAATTTAAATACAAGCAAAGCAGTACACCTTTATGAACTCTGGAACCTCTCCACTGATAATTGTCATAATGAACAAACCAACAAAATATGTTATTAAATTCAAAAACACTTCGATTATTAGTCTAACTCCCAAAATAGGTTTCCTAAGAAATTACAGTTTACTTTATAGGTCACAATCAGATTGACAAGATGTAGGGAATAGCTGGTAATTTTCAAAAACATAGTAGACAAGCTTGATTTGATAACTGCTATATCCAATGTCAAGCAATTTTTATTTATTGGCTATCTACCTATTTACTGAAAAAAAAAACAGCCGGTACCGTATATTGGCTTTAAACCTTCACCAATAATTATCGTCAGAATGATGACTTCATGAGGCTCCACCCACTTCCGCCTCGTTATAATTCAGGATAACACTGAAGGCTACCATGGGCACTGTTGGATTAGAAAATTTAACATCTTTCTTTAAAAACTAATTTCTCGAGTAGTTGTAAGAAGTGCTAAATGATCCTCAAGGATCCCAGCAGTTGGCCTAAACGTTTAATTCATGTATATTACTGCTATACTGTTGCGGCACTACTGCTACAGTAGTATTACTACGCTAGCACAGATACCCCACCCACATCTATGTATCGTTCCGCCATTCATAAAGTCTTTGGGTTTCAGAGCCGATGGAGTTTCTGCCTGGTGGATGGGCGGGGCAACATTTCGTCAAAAGGCGTGTTTACCTTGCTTACGTAATGAATGTTTTTCGACTCTTGGCTCGTAATCATTGGCCATGGCGTCGGCTAGATCATTTTTACTCTATAAAAATTAAAACCATCGGGTTTAGGTTATTGATAATGCGTACAAAATTTGTGTGTGGTTGTAAAATATACACATGTCAACTTTCAGCTACATCCGATGCTTTGACAAGGAGCAAAGTCGAAAAAACCGTGTTACAGAGGCCCTGAATCTCATAGTAGTCTAGTAGACTGTAAATGGAATCCACCCCGGCGCGGGAAACTCACGCAGGTGACATGGAAACGCAAAATGCGGTCATAAATCAAGTTAGATCTTGGTAAATAACAGCGCAACTAAGCTGTAACGGTCATGTAAATTAATACTATGTATGGACGGAAAACTCAACGCTGCTACTTAACAAGATGGCCATAAAATCCCTGTAAATAACAGTTACTACTAGTGCATAGTGCGGTGGAAAACTCATGCCAACGAAAATCGCCGTAAAAATCTCTGTAATTTACAGTTGACCGGCATATAGTGTGGCAGAAGACTCAACGCCGATAGTGGATTTAGCAATGAATTTCATAAACATGGAAACCTCACCGTGAGGACTGGGTTGTAATGATATTTCTAAATGCCAGTTCAACTGGGTTGTAAATAACATAAAAAAATGAATTTTGCAATGTATTCACAGAAAACACAACGTGAAAAGCCGTGGTAAATGCAGTTGATAAAATAAAAATTGATACATGGTATTTTTTGTATCGTCTCGAGGACGAAAACGTAGAGGGATAAAAAAAATCATTTTTTACCAACGCAAATCTTTGGTCTGTCTTACCCTTTCAACGCAGCAATGCTCAGAATTGGTATTTTATGCTAGACACTAAAGCTTTGGAAGAGGAAGAACCAGAATAAAAGTTCTCTCACCGCAACTTGGTTACCGATTCCGCAGAACTCCCTTTATCATACCCTTTTTTGCAACTTTATTTTCCCAAGCGAAGCTAAGACCTACCAAATTCTAACTCGCCAATTTAAATCCCTGGAGAATTTGTTCTTCACACGGGCCGACAAGACGGAAGGGGAGGGAACTGAGAGGAGTTTGGATTTGCACCTGGCATTAGCCCAAGGCCGCGTTAGGGGAATTTAGGGAAAGGCTTAAAATCAACACGTGCTCTTAAGTAGCTGCCCTTTGTGGAAAGCAATAGCTACTTGCCCTTATTATTTATCTCTACACAGAATGAAAGCTGACTGTTCATTTCCTTTCTTGCTTATTCTCACGTTAAATGAATTTATGCTAACGTTTTGTTTTTATTTTTCGTTTAACTTATTTACTCTTTCTTTTTCATTTTTATTTTCCGTTTAACTTATTTACTCTTTCTTTTTCATTTTTATTTTCCGTTTAACTTATTTACTCTTGTCTTTCTTTTTTCATAAATGGGGCAATGCGATAGGACTCATTTAGACATGTGGCCAGGAATTTCTCCAGAGACACTCCTCATGTACAAGGATTTTTAATTCTCCTTATCCTATTTAGACCTGCGAGAGAGAGAGAGAGAGAGAGAGAGAGAGAGAGAGAGAGAGAAGAGAGAGAGAGAGAGAGCGATAATGCGCTCAGGCAACAATGAACAGCGCGCCAATTCTTGTTAAAAAAGCCTAGCTACGAAATTTACGACACGAGATTCGACGATTTATACTTGCAATTCACGAAATATGGCACATGATTTCATATTGTATTTATTGCACTCCCTAAATGCCTAATATACTTCATGCAATAGCGGTTAAATTTCTCTCTCGCTAAGCTATCGGCATGTACGTGGTTCTAATATCTTCCTATCACTATTCTTAATGGCAGTCAGATTTTATTCACCCCTGACTAGAATACCTAGAAATACACAAATAACGAGAAAATCAAATTTATCCTTTACCTGTTGTGGAGATTTGGGAAACCTTGTTTTGCGCTTCCTCACAAATATTAAAAGGAATTCAGATTCGTCTCTCTTCGAGATACCAGTTTAACGACTGGAAAATGAAAATTAATTTTCACACGATTCTAGCAAAAGGTCGCAGTTTTGTAATATTTTGCAATATTGGGTATCACGTTGCTTAGTAATATCAGGGAAGGTGATAGGATATTTTGAATGAAGAAGTAAGACATGATAGTAACGAGTAATAGGTGAAGGGCAGTGTAGGAAGACCACGACGTGGGTGCTCGTATTGAAATAATTGTTTAAAAATAATGAAAACCTGTATTGACCCAGAAGAAACATGAGAGCAATAGAAATACAGTTTTTGGGAGCCTAGGAAATTTTGGCATTGGAAATTATTTGTTAAAGGCTGTTGAGATATTTTGTGATGGAAGCAAAGGGTGCTGATGTAGTGTAGAGGCGAGTGTGACACAAAAACTAAATTGTATCCATGACGGACAAATAAGCAAGATCCATTCGGATTTTATTGTTATATATATTCTGGCGTACACAAATACACGAACACAGAGGCAGACTTACATATTCTTTGTCAACTAGACCTGGAAATATCTTGAACAAACGTGTCTTACTTCTTTATTCAAAATATTCCTATCCACCTTCCCTGCTATACTTCTCGCTTACATCCTCATACCTCAGCAAAGCACGACTTATATTTTGCCTTCTTTACCTACTAAGCATTCATAATAAGAATATATATACACACATTACATATATAGATATTATATATATTTTTATATATATACACACATTATATATATATATATATATATATATATATATATATTATATACACCATTATATATATATATATATATATATATATATAATGTGTATATATATATATATATATATATATATATATATATAATGTGTGTATATATAATAATATATGAATGCTTAGTAGGTAACAGAAGGCAAAATATAAGTCGTGCTTTGCTGAGGTATGAGGATGTAAGCGTGAAGTATAGCAGGGAAGGTGGATAGGAATATTTTGAATAAAGAAGTAAGACACGTTTGTTCAAGATATTTCCAGGTCTAGTTGACAAAGAATATGTAAGTCTGCCTCTGTGTTCGTGTATTTGTGTACGCCAGAATATATATATAAAATCCGAATGGATCTTGCTTATTTGTCCGTCATGGATACAATTTAATTTTTGTGTCACACTCGCCTCTACACTACATCAGCACCCTGACATATACTTTGCTTCCATCACAAAATATCTCAACAGCCTTTAACAAATAATTTCCAATGCCAAAATTTCCTAGGCTCCCAAAAACTGTATTTCTATTGCTCTCATGTTTCTTCTGGGTCAATACAGGTTTTCATTATTTTTAAACAATTATTTCAATACGAGCACCCACGTCGTGGTCTTCCTACACTGCCCTTCACCGCTATTATTATATATATATAATGTGTTATTATATATATATATATATATATATAATACACATTATATATATATAATTATTATATATATATAATTGTATATATATATATATATATATATAAGTCACATTATATTATATAATATATATATATATATATTATATATATATATTATAAATATAATATATATATATATATATATATATCATGTATGTGTATGTGAGAATTTGACTATGATCTTACTAAAGAAATGTTTGAAAAAAAATATGAAAATAAGCATCAATAAGTAATTAACATTTTTACCAAAACGACGTTAGAGGGAACTACCAAGAACAAATTCCTAATCTCATAATTCATAATTTGGCGATGATATCTGCAGATGCTACGGCACTAACTGGGATACAATAAAGGCAAACTGTCCCCACTGGTGGAAGGGTTTTACTGTTGGCGAGGAGGGACTATTCGAAAGTAGAGCGAAAGGAGAATGAGAAGACGACCAATGCATAGATTGAAAATATATTTAAAGGGATAGGGCAGGGTAAAGGGAAGTGAGGGAGGTGTGAAAGCGCATTCGACAGACAAATAAGAACTTTGCTGTATGGTGTTGTTTAGGAAAATTTATGATTCAGTAGTCATAGCATAAATGCAGCAGTGCTCAACCCTTGATTTATTTTTCTTCGATCAACCCGTGTGAAAGAAAACGTGTATGTATGTGTGTGTGTAAGTATATATATATATATATATATATATATATATATATAACAATATATATATATATATAATTATATTTTATACGATATATATATATATATATAATATATATATATCATATATATATATATATATAGGTATATAAATATAAACATATATATATATATATATATTATATATATATGTGTGTGTGTATATGCAATTAGTTATAATTATAATGAGCACAATAACCTATTAAATTCACGAGTTCTTCACGCTTTTTGGGTATACTGGACCCTACAAAGCCTAAGATCCAAATAAAGAACCAAATGGAGAAATTCTGACGCACTTGGCGGGAGTCGAACCTGCATGTGGAATACCAGAATAAGGTAACATTAATTAACCACCTGACCATGAAGAATGATGTCTATCCTGGCACATGCATAAATATGCATGTCGAACTCAGAAACATCTGCTGGAGCTGAAGTACACCCATCCACATCTTCACAGGCAAGTGTATAATCGTTAATTATTTTTTAGGCTGAAATGCGTATATAGTATCCGTAACCGCTTTCTTAATAGATACATATATAACTGTAATAACCACAATGACTTCGTAGCTTGTCGATTTTACAGGTACTCCTGTTCCCAAAATACCGAAGATCCGCATGAGGAACCAGATCAGGAATTCCATTTGGTCAACATGACCTCGTTCCGATATTTCTTTATTTGATTCTTCATTTCAATCCCAAGGCTTCGTCGAGACAAGTGTATAAGGAAAGAGTGTGAAGAAATGGAAAGGTTTAGAAGGCACTGTGGTTATTACAAGTACGTTTACACTTGTAGAAAAGTAACCAGAAGATTTTATTTACAAAATATATTTATACTATATATATATAGTATAATATATTATAATATATATATATATAGATAAAAAATTTTTTTTTATATATATATATATATATATATTATAATAGATTATTATTATATATATAAGAATGTATGTATATATACATTATATGTATACTATACTTTGTATACATTTATATATATACATTTTAATACATTATATATACTATCTATAATAGTTATCAATTTATAATAAATAGTAATATATATGTCTAGTAATAATATAATCTCATATATCTATATCCTATCATATCTATAAATACATATATCATATATATATATATATAATATATATAATTATATATAGATATATATATATATATATATATGTGTGTGTGTGTGTGTGTGTGTGTGTGTGTGTATACATTCTATATATATATATATATATATATATATATATATATGTATATAAAATATATATATATTTTTCATTTATATATATATATATATATGTGTGTGTGTGTCTGTGTGTATTTACCATGCAAATATATTGCGTTGGTGAACTGTTTGCAGAACATGTGCAGGTCATTGTGGAAGAACTCTACGTAAAGCAGACGATGGAACAGACTGGCCGCTACAAAAACACTGTTCACCGGAGCAGGTGTCGTTATTTGGGTGAGAAATCACACCTGGGCGGTATCTGCCCTCCCCGTTTCTTAGCAGACTGTCGCCGAATAAATTTACCGGTTTTTCCTTTCTTCCAATATAAATAGAAACCGTTAAACGTACAGATTTCTGTTGACATAAAATATTAGTAAGAAACCTTTTAATTGATCGAAGAGACGCAATTTGCCTTCTAAGCGAGGACTTGGCTTTCAATTATACCTACGAGACAAATCACCGCCAGTTCACATATCGTACTAAGCCAAAAACGACAATACTTCAAATGAGACGCGGTAAACTATTCTGCGAGTATATTCATTTTGTTACAAGAAGTCAATAGAAGGTAAAGAAACTAATTGATGGCGATGATGAAAATGGCGTCCAAGACGTTAATTAACCTTTGTTGAAGTAAACACTATTTTCCCAACTAGCAAACAAATGTATACAGAAATTATGTATGATAAATTCGTAAAGTAACTAAGTATACCTGCATAACCAGCACCGTTTCACGGGCAGAACCACCCCCTTGGTAGGGGGGTTGGGGAGAGAGGTAGGATGAAGTCCCATTACAAACCATCTTAGGGGTCACCACTATAACCCTGCCAAGTGCCATGCCCATCGGACCAGCCGTTTGGCCGTAATTGAATGACAGACGGACGGACAGACATTACGCCCTTTATATATAGTTAAGATACGATTTCGCTTCCATTTCCGCTGCGTTTTTCACAGGAGTTGGAAGCTTCGTTTATTTTCCTCAAGAAATTCTGTGTTGAGGTTTTGATTATCAAATGTCGTTGTTTAGTCAGGAACCGTCTGCACCCACAACACTTTGTCTTTTCATTGGACAGATCTTTCAATACGACTGTGAGTTGCAGTGGTGGTTATGTAGTCCTCTGATTTTACAGTTCCACTGCATTGTGTTTTGTGCTCAGTGATTCGATTGACTTCTTGAACTTAAGAGTTGAAGAAGGCGCACCTGAGTTACATATTTTCGTGGGTTCGTCTTATATTCTTTTAATATATTCCCTGAAATAAAACGGCATTTTCGTCAGCCGCCACCCCCCCCCCCCTCTCTCTCTCTCTCTCTCTCTCTCTCTCTGCTCTCTCTCTATCTTCCTCCTCTCTCTCTCTCTCTCTCTAGCCTCATTATTTTATTTCATGAATTATAAATTCGCATCATCACATAGAAAGTCGATAGCATTTCATACTGACATCCATATGTATGTATTTCCACTACATCATGAAGGAAAATCTTCAAGTTTACTGTTTAGAATTAATTAGTGGCAGTCATATAACTTGGCACGATGAACGAAGCCTAAAGTATAGGGAGAAATAATGAAGTTTGAATATTTAGGTTGTACAGCTGATAAATAACAACTGACAAAGGCAGGAAATCCTACAGAATAAGAATTTATGAAAATCTTGTAACGCTTACGCACACACACACAATATAATATATATATATATATATATATATATATATATATATATATATATATATGTGTGTGTGTGTGTGTGTGTGTGTGTGTGTGTGTGTGTATAACAAAGAGAGAGAGAGAGAGAGAGAGAGAGAGAGAGAGAGAGAGAGAGAGATCTGTGTAGAATCTAATAATGACTTTTCACCAGAGACTTATGTAATTGTAATAATCACAATACCTTCATAACTTCTCGGTTTCCTTACATTATTTTCATACGCTTGTCACTAAAAAGCCTAAGGTGCAAATGGAGTAATATGGAGAAATTCTGACGCCCGTAGTAGGATCCGAACAAGTGGAATCATGACAAGCTGATATCATGAATAGCAATAATCCCACGACGAACTGCGTGAGATTCATCAGGACATTAATAATGATACTTGTCATCACTGCAATAATCAAAATGATCTTTTGGCTGAAGAGAAATATAGCAACTAGAGGAGAGTGAGCACTGTAAATGATTCACATCGCAGGCTGATTAAAGTCGATTTGTCTTGGAAAGTATCATGCTTAAGCCTTTTTCTTTATTTTTTTATTTCTTTATTCTGTATTTTTTTTGGGCGGGGGGTGGGGGGGGCCGCCTGGTAGTTTGAATTTAAGATTTGTGAGTTCTTATCTATGCGCTGCTGTTTGTCTTACGCAAGTATTGGTAGGAGTCCTCGTAGGTAGTTCACTTAGGTTTAGTCCAGCTAGGCGCTACCGGAGTCAAGTTGCCTGGACGCAAATTTCCGAGACGTATACTAGTATTGCACCGGTCCCGGTTTTTTTATCCCATGCCCCTACGTTAGGTGAGGAGAAACTCCCAAGGCAGTTATTTGGGTGTGGGAAACATAATGAAACTATTTTCAAGAATCGTCTATGGCTAGTTTTTAAGATAAGGCGTCCCGCTTTTATCAGGGAAGTTTCAGTACATACTTGGTTTATAGTTAGGGAATCTGCTGCCTGGCCGAGGCTGCTTTACTGAAGCGATTCTAGAAGTCATAAACCACATGGTCGGATAACAAAGAGATTGTCCGTCGAGAGAGAGGAAGTAAGTAGAGAAGAATCAGGTATGCTGACTAAGAACAGATATCAGAGACATAAAATCGGAATCTTGTCCAAATCCGTTGCAGGTTGCCAGACAGCCTACTAGGTAGGTCAGCAGTTTAGACTGTGGCCCGTTACGGATTCAGCTGACATAAACGTTACCATGAGTTTGAGAGACGAAAGTGATCACAAAAGTGAAGGTGAAATATGACGTAGTTGGGACGTCATGTTCACTATGACTTGGTTTATGGAGTCAGAAACTTCCGCCGGAAGGTCTCCAAAAGGAAGGAGATAGAGAAAGTGGTGATCATAGAAGAAGGAAAGAAAGGTTGGGCGTGAACTGTGTTATGATACTCGATGGGCGTGTGCAAGTGACACATAAGATTTCTCTCTCGGTGTCAAGGAAGGACTTCGACATTTTTCTACTCTGTTCCCAGTATGAGAAAAGAGAACCTAGACTTTGTTTTACTTAAGCTCACTTTTAAACTTAGTTTAATTTGAGTTCAAAGCCAGTTTTGATTCCAGGGAACCAGTAAGGATAAGAGATACAATAAATGAATAAAAAAAAAAACCGCAGTGGGTTGCCATGAAGAATAAGCTATTCATTGTAGAAACTAATTTACAGTTCCTACATTAAATTAAAACCTAATGACCGCCGCCTACTTTACATAAATAATTACTCAAACTATAACACACACATTACATATATATATAAAACAAAGGATGATTCCAGAGATAATAACATTCACACTTTCATTGCTGAATCGCAGATGAACCTCATATGCGATGATATTCATTCGTACATAAGTACATACATTCACACAGATAATACTATATATATATATATATATATATATATATATATATATATATATATATATATATATATATATATATATATATATATATATATATATATATATGAGTCTCATCACATCACCGTTATTCATATATATGCATTACGCTACAAATGTCCTTCAGTAGCCTTGTGGTTAAAGCGCTTCACTGTATATCCTTATTTCTTAGTTTTGTGGTTCACGCCCATGAACTGACGAATTTCTTATCAACTAAAAATTTCACCGTCGGCTAACATATGAAAAATATGACAACTCCAAGGTAGAGCAAATTAGACATTAAAGGATATTTGTAGTTAAATGCGTATATATATATATATATATATATATATATATATATATATATATATATATATATATATACATATAGATTAACTGCAGAATAATTACAAACGATGTCACAGAGTATGGTGCCGAAACGCAAAATGAGAGAGAGAGAGAGAGAGAGAGAGAGAGAGAATGAGTAACCTCTCTTCCACAGTGTAATAAAATCCGACTAGCTAAACTGTTTATGTTACTAACAGCAAGATTATATATATATATATATATATATATATATATATATATATATATATATATAGATAAATAGATAGATAGATAGACAGATGTGTGTTTGTATATAGTATATATATAGATATTATATATATATTTAGAATTATATATA
>NC_087214.1:78796242-78821242 GCF_015104395.2 Macrobrachium nipponense | reverse complement strand
ACCCGTGCTGTGATTTGGTAGAAAGAAAGAGATTTTTTTCTACCTCAATGTTGTTGAACTGGTTGTCATTAGGAAGGATCCTGACCAGAGATACGTTCCGGACTTCTCCCAAATCAACTGTCCAGTAAGGGTTTACTTGATCCTCAGAGTGGTATAAGGTTGTTATGTTTCCGTCGACTGCATTTTCTTTTACATGGATCCTGTAGGTAAAAAGAAATATATTTCTACTAAATATATATATATATATATATATATATATATATATATATATATATATATATATATATATATATATATATATATATATGGTCAAAATCAGCAGGAGGCCACTCGGCAGTCACACCAAGTAGATGAAGGTAGGCAGGAACACACAGGAATTTGACATTACGGCATTTATTCCGACGTTTCGCAGTACATTATTGCATCCTCAAGGAATTCTACAATAGATGTAAATAAGATCATTTTTAAAGAACTTTTTAAAAGATTACAAAATTAAAAACAATAGTTATCTATAAGTCAATTTAAAAGGAAACCATATTTAAAACACACAATAAGTTAAGTTAAAACACAAGTTACATAAATAAATAAAAAAAAACTATGAAATTGAATATTAATATACAAGGATTTTTTTTATAATAATAATAATAATAATAATATAATAATAATAATAATAATAATAATAATAAATAAGTAATAAATAAATAAATAACTAAAGGAAGAGTGGAGCTAACCTGCCAGAGCAAAGTCAAGAGTAAAACTAAAAGCAGAAACGAAAAGTAAACAATAAGAGGTGTTAAGAACAACAACAAAGTCAAAATAAAAAAAGGCTGAACAGCTGAGGACTCGGTATTTAAAACCGGAACAAATTGTTTTTATTTTCAAGGTCTCTAAAATAAAAAGGTCTTTAGAGTTGTTGACCTGTGCAATTAAAGAGAATCTTTGTATTCTTTACAATGTAAAACAAACATAGAATACAAGATTTCTCTATAAATGGACAGGTCAACAACTCTAAAGAACCTATTTAGTTTAGAGACGCAGTGAAAATGAAACAACTTGTTCCGGTTTTAAATACCCAGTCCTCAGCTGTTCAACCTTTTTTTTCAACCTTTTTTTTTTTATCTTGATCTTTGGTTTGTTGTTTTCTTAACGCCTGTTATTGTTTGCTTTTCGTTTTTGCTTTTAGTTTTACTCTCGACTTTGCTCTGGCAGGTTAGCTCCACTCTTCCTTTAGTTATTTATTTATTATTATTATTATTATTAATATGATTATTGCTGATTATTATTATTATTAAGATTAAATCATTGTACATTAATGTTTAATTCATAGTTTTTTTATTTAGTAACTTGTGCTTTAACTTGACTTATTGTGTATTTTGAATATGGTCTCCTTTTAAATTGACTTATAGATAACCATTTTTAATTTTGTAATTTTTTAAAAAAGTTTTTTTTTAAATATTATCTTTTTTACATGTATTGAAGAATTCCTTGGGGATGCAATAATACTGCGAAACGTCGGAATAAATACCGTAATGTCAAATTCTTGCGTGTTCCTGCCTGCCTTCATCTACTTATGTATAGTATATATATATATATATATATATATATATATATATATATATATATATATATACTATATAATATATATATATAGATGTATGATATATGGTTATAATATAATATATATATATATATATACTATATATATATATAGTATATCATATATACATACTATATATAAGCTTGGATTTCATACCACAAGCATCTACTCTTAAGTGTCCATAGCAATAATTAATATATCTGTACACTGTGTATCGTGATGCAGAGAATACATACATTCTGTTTCTTCTCTCTCCCTCACACTCATTTATATATATATATAGATATATATATATATAATATATATATATATAGATATATATATATATATATATACATACATATATAAATATATATATATATATATATGTATATATAATATATATGTATATTATACTATATATATTTATATATATATATATATATATATATATATAGATATAGATATGTATATCTATATATATATATATATATATATATATATATATATATATATATATATATATATATATATATGATTTGAATGTGAGTGTATTTTTAATCAAATGGGTCCTCACGGACACTGCTGACTAGTAAAGGTGTTCCTTCCCCTGGCGACTTCCTCCAACAGAGCAGGAGAAGTTTTCCTGGAGAATACCGGAGTCGAATGGGAAGCTTCATTGAGGCCGTCATATGCGGAACAAGTCTTACCTGTTAAGAGCAAGTATAAGCAATCCGTTAGTCATCACTAGTACAGCTACAATAATAATAATAATAATAATAATAATAATAATAATAATAATAATAATAATAATAATAATAATAATAATAATAATGGGTAGAAATCTCAATTACGAGGGCACAAGTAATGTTCTGAATGACTGAAGATGAGAGCTTTTATATATTTTTTTATTTTACTACCGCTACCATTAGTATATCATTGTGTACCCTAAAGAATACCAACAATAATTATAACAATAATAATGTAGAATGGAATGCTAATCGTCCTCACTTTGGTAAACAAACATCGTCGACCTTGATTTGCTTGCGTGGAGAGAACACATCAATTTGCTGGGGACTGAGACGTTGGCCACATTTGCAGGAGGGTCCTTCATGCAATATTCAGGGGCTATCCAGGTTTCAGTTCCTTCTGCCACCACCGTTATCCCATACCCCAGCATCAAGGGAATCCAAAACAAATGCAAGTGAAATATCCCGGTGAATCTCAGATTACTGTTCGCCATATTGCCCAGCCTGAAATTTTGGTGTTTTATATATATAATTAGCTGAAGCCGCCGGGAAAGTTCAAAATGAAACGGCAGAGTACCAAGTACTTTCGTGTATTTTGAACACATTTTTGTGACCCTAAGATGTGTTAAAAGTACACGAAAGTACTCAGCGCTCTGTCGTTTCATTCTGAACTTTCCCAGTGGCTTCAGCTAATAAACAAAATCATTTGCTAGTTTGATGCACCTTTCCACCTAGATTGGAACTCACAGCAGTCTACCACTACTTCATAATCTTTAGTTTAAGTCGTCTCAAGCACAATGCTTCTGGCGGGGCGGGGATACTATCGATCACACGAGCATCGTTTCTGCGAAGTATCTTTCAAACGATCAAGTAACCGATTCCTCAGGAGGGATATTGCTGCTCCAACGAAGGGTTTTCGTGCATCAGCAAGACTATATTGGCTGAAGTGCTAGGCGGTCATTGATCGCAGATTTGGTCGCAAGATCGGATCGGAGTAGGCGGATCTTTAATATGTGTGGCTTGGACATTCACATTAAGATCAGACTTCGATAAAAGAGAAAGTTTGCTCTCGGCAGCCGAGCAGCAGTCACCAACCCTTGAGGTGCAATCGCTGGAGAGAGACGACCTTTAAGCCGTCGATTTTTCGGGCGAACGATCGGCTACTTGAAAGGAAGTGTTTCTCTCGCTGAAATTTACTGGAGGAACTTAAATGACATCGTGGAGGCTATAGTGGATTCACATCACCCGTGCATGTGTTGCCTAGGCCGTCCCTTACGACGCTCCTGATTGGCTTCTGATAAGCCAGTCACAGGTCTGGAAACTCTCAGTCTCTCTCGGGAGTTCACATAGGCAGGATGTATGTTCCACCTCTCCCTGAGGGATACGTCTTTCAAAAGTATCCCTCAGGAGAGGTGGAACATGCATCCTGCCTAAGTGAACTCTCGAGAGAGACTTGAGAGTTTCCAGCCCTGTGATTGCCTTATCAACAGCCAATCAGGAGCGTCGTAAGGGACTGGCCCAGGCATCAGATGCAAGGGTGATGTGAATCTACTATAGCATAGTTATCTCCTTGTGGATATGGAGATTTGCCGTCAATTGATTCATGAAGCAACACTTTTTAGAGAGTGAGAAAGGCTTCGACAAGAGACGACACCACATTTCAGACTTTCTGCAGTGCTTCAACAGATGTTTCTTCTTCACAAGTAGAACCTGAGTACTGAATTCAGTTCTCAAGGCATAGGGGCAATTATTCCAGACCCCTGTCACATCGCATGGACTTCACTTCAGAAAGTTTATCTGAATTTCCGAGCTTTTAGTTTTAATGAACATATCAGTAATATTGTGTACATTTATACACACACATACACGCAAGCTAGTAATGAAATATTTGCTCATGAAATCATAAAATAATAGGCCCTAGCTACCAACTTAACAGCAAACATATATGTATATCTTCAAAAAGGTGTGGTAGTGAATTGTTAATCTCAGCTTTTTCCGGTAAGAGATAGGGCGCTTAGTAACAAGCACTAGGCTCCTTGAAGAGTACTGAAATGAAAAACAGTCAGAAATGATGACCAATGCGATCTGAGGTTGGCGACACCTCAGAAATCACATGCTTGGGATTGATTGATTGATTGATGTGTTGGTTCTTACTGGCGTTGCAACGACGAGGTTATTGACGCCACACATGCTTAGGACATGCAGGCACCCATCATTTCTAGGCGCTCCGCAAGGCGTGTCTGTGTGTGTGTGTGTGTGTGTGTTCATAGCGTATGATGTATGGGCTTGGTGATAGGTAATGAAAAGAAGAGAGGACACTCTTTGATTGCTTGTGTCAGTGTGCAGAACACACCTGGAGGAGGTTTGAGAACGCCCATCGAATAAGGTAACGTAAGATAAGACTTTGAAAAAGTTCACCTTTGAAGTGAAAAGAGAAAGAGAAGTGTGGTGCATACACATTCATTTTGATTAACTTTCACATGTGGAGTAGTGTAATAAATATGGTCGCTTTATTTCAGATGGGCTCAATGGCACCATATAAGAGAATGGGTTCCCTAAGACTTAATTGACTATTAAAAATGGTGTAGTTAATCAGACTTAAAACCTGGTTCAAGAGAGGAAAACGACAGTTTATGGTTTTTTTGGGGGGTCAGACTTTATTCATTTAATTCCACTATAATGTATTCATTTTGTTCCACGTTAATGTTAGCTATTCTGGGAAACAGAAAGTATATTTTTGTATCTACGAGGGTTTATTGGCCTAGTCTTCCATTTCAGTTTCAGCCACAGATCGAGGGAAGGCAGTTAGTTGCTTGTTAGCAGTTCCTTTCATTTGTCTAAATATTTAGAGTATCATTTGATTCTAAAAACTCGTTTAAGATATATATATATATATATATATATATATATATATATATATATATATATATATATATATATATGTGTGTGTGTGTGTGTGTGTGTGTGTACACACACACACACACACACACACACACACACACACACACATATATATATATATATATATATATATATATATATATATATATATATATATCTTAAACGGGTTTTTAGAACCAAATGATACTCATTTAGACAAATGAGTATCATTTGTCTAAATGACATATATAATATATATATATATATATATATATATATATATATATATATATTATATATATATACGTATATATATATTTATTATATAGCGAAGTTGAGGGTGGGTTCTATCAATCCAGTAAACAGCAATTTGGTGTGAAGGGGAAGAGCAATTCTTCATTCTTTTCAAAGTACTTTATGTAGCTGCTGAAGTTTCAAGACGTTTTGTCCCATTTTTAAAGCTATATTATAAAATAAAAAACAGACTCGGAATAAAATAAAAGAATAAAAAGTTTTTTACATGCAACATAAAATCAAAAGTACAGTAAAAAGGAAGAGTTTACCAAATGGTGCTGAGGGCACAGACCGAGTGAGAGTTCGGGCCAGGTTCAGCTTCGACTTAAACTCACGAGAGGTCTAGAGGTGTTGAGGTGGTCTGAGTATTTAGTTGGGGGAAAAGCTGTTTAATAAAAAGCGATTCTAAAATTGCTAGTTGTTGGTCGTTCGGAGTTCGGCGTATGATTTTAAAATCTTTGTAATTGACATCGAATTTACATTTCTTTGCATGTTCACGTATGCAGGAGAATTCTGGGTTTGATAATTTAACACCAGTTCTAACTGACGCCTCGATGGGAATCCAATCTCACTTTTAACAACCTGCGGGTGGATCCGACATATTTCCCCAGGTTACATCTGGGGCAATTAAATAGGTCAATGACTCCCGAGGTCATCAGAAGGTGAAGAGTTTCTTTGTATTTGAAAAATGATCTTATGGTCATTGGATTACAAAGTATTAGCTTTAGCTCAATTGCTGGTAAAAAAACTACCTATTAACTGCCGTAATTCTCTATAGAAATTTTTATCATGAATGAACGGGATGCTTGCATATAGTCGTAATTTAGGTTCTGTGGGTAATTCACACTTTGGATGGAAAACATTATTCAGAAATTTGTAAAGATTTTTGTGAAACAATCTGGATGGAAAGCAGTTGTCAATAAAGTACTAATGGAGGTAGAGGATTTCATTATGGAAATGGTGCCAGTCAGATGTTATATTGAAAGCCCTGTGGAAGAGGGTAGATAAGGAATTTAGTTTAAAATTATTAAAACAATGACTATAAAAATTAGAGCCCAGGCCTGCGAAAGTTTTCTTTCTAAAAATCGTAGTAATAAAATTATCATCGTGTCTAAAAACCATTACATCTAGGAGAAATGTTTGTTTTCCTTTTCATATTCAATCGTAAAATGAGATCTTATCTTATATCCAAGGATGTAAATGAATACTAAGCATTTTGAATAAGACTCGTCTAAATAATTTCTAAGGTCTTTCCTAAAAGACCCTCAATCTTGTCTGCTACTGTTTGGATTCATTCTCGGAGGCTTAAATGCTATATCCATGAACAGCCTCTGCACCAGGAACCCACAAGCTAACGTTAGGGTAATGGACCCTCACGGATAACTGTCACAAGCAGATACTGTAAAAGAGGCAAGAAAGCCATTCATCAATGCCTGAGCGCAAACGTAACTAAAAAAAAAAAAATATTTATGTATTTTTTTTAAATGTGGCGAAGTTTCTTCGACGCAATCGAGTTTTGTGTACAGTGTATAATGCTGTACAAGCCGTAGCCCATAAAGCTTTCAGCCACGGCCCAGTGGTGGACTGTCCTATAGAGTTGCCAAACGGACGATTATGACTAACTAACCTTAAATTAAAAACTACTGAGGTTAGAGGGCTACAATGCGGTATGTTTGATGATTGGAGGATGGATGATCAACATACCAATTTGCAGCCCTCTAGCCACGGGAGTTTATAAGATCTGAGCGGCAAGAGAAACAATCCATGTGGACAAAGCCGTCACAAGTTTTTTTTTCAGAAAACTACAACTTAAAATCCCTAACGTTATGAAGGTAACGTACCAGAAGGACTGCTGTTGCTGATGAAGAGAAGGTCTGGATGAATAATTTCAGGTGATGGAATGACACCTAGCCCCCAACAGAGCAAGGAAGAGGCGCTAAAACCAACTGGTCGCTGCAAATAACCGGTCCAAGCTCCAGTGACGAAAACGACTGGTCTCTTGGGTCCTTCTCCCAGGCTCTGAAAATCTAGCCTGCTGAAATCGTGGCGGTGATCTTTTCATGAAATCTTAATCTTCAGATCAAAACACAGTCGTCGCCAGAGAGAAATTTGAATAATGACTATCAATCAGACGATAAAGTCGGTTAATCGCTACAAGAAATCTAGAACTCTAGAAAAAAAAAGATCATTATTCAGGTAAAAAATTGTACCTAAGTGATAATTTAACACCTCGACTCCTGCCGATAGGAATCTCATCAATGACGCCAGTTCTTTTCATTGTAGATTTATAACTACTCTCTCTCTCTCTCTCTCTGGCTTCCTAAACATATAAAATGATATACATATATGAATGTTAGATAGTCTCCAATTGCTCAACTGTCTCCCTGCTTCCTAAGTCTGGGTTGTAATTAGTAAATCAATCTCTCTCTCTCTCTCATGATGAAAGGGCAAAATAAATCTTTTGCTATTGATATGCAATCTTAGTAACAGCGCTTCTGAGTGATCAGCGCAACATTTACAAGACTGAGGTGACCTTCAGCGGTGCGGCACTTTTGTAATCATGGCTTTCAGGCAAACAGTCACTTTCGGTGATTTTTTGAAATCCTGTTTCTTCAAGTGTTCATTCTGGTGCTCTCTACTTGATGATACGAAATCATGATTGAAAGACCTTAATAAAACACTGCTGACTATGGACGGGAATGTTTACTGCAAAAAGTCCGTGCGATATATTAGCATCTGCGCCAGTTATAAAAGTGACATATGATTAAAAACCTTTGCAGAACTAAAGAACAGCAAATGCCGCACAACCACACACACATTATATATATATATATATAATATATATATATCTATATATATATATATATATATATATATATTATTATATATATATTATTATATATATTATATTCTTTTTACGTGCGGTGGCTGTGTGAAGTTTATCATTTACTCTACAATTAACTGACATCTGACAAGAAAGGGGCCACGCAAGTAATAAAGAGAAAAGGAAAAAAAAAGGTATTAAAAATGATGGATTTAAGGGAAAATTGCAAAGTTACACTTGACTAAGATTATTATTATGTAGATCAGAAGTAAGTATACAGCAGCTAAAGGCACTAGCTCCGTGGCACTGAGGTTACAGTAATTAGCAAAGCAATTAGTGCCCCTGCGAAACCCCAGTAAAATATAAGTCCCTTTTATGAAGTGCCCGGCATTTACAGAAATGAGATTCTTGTACAGTTATGGCAAATCATACAAAAAGATAATATCAGCAGCACTTCATTCTTGATGCTTTGGGATTCGGGATAGGTGATTGACACTCTGGCACCTGGAACGCGTGAGAGGTGGTTCACAACTTCTTGCATTCTCCTTATTCTGCAAATTAAGGATGCACTGTAATTCTCTATCAAAAACGCTGTTGATATAATTGGGATTTTGCATAGGGCAGAGAATGTAAGTCACTTAACACTGTTATGAGTTAGCAATATAAAATGAACACTTCTAGTAATAAGTCACAAATATTTCCTCACTTCACTTCTTCTCTAAAGGAGATGCAAGGGGGTTTTTGAGTTATATATATGAGAGTAGACAGTAATAAGGAAGTAAAAGAATGGAGCATCGAGCAAATTTCAAATCCAAACGCACCTGTTTGTGACAAATCGTGTCTTGAGTAGAGCGCACGGCAATGGGGAAAGGAGCTTAGGGGCGAGATTTCGTCTTGACCCCCAGATAGTGATAAGGAGGTCTCTGTGACCTGTCTGTTCAGAACTATGTCTGCTAGGTGAATGGCGATCAGAGAGAGACTTCTCTGCTCTCTTCCTCTTTCTCCCTTTTGTCTCTTGTTTTCGCATCTTGGCGCCAGCTTCTTTTTGGGTTGGTCGGAGAGAGTCGCAGTAGACAACACCAGGTGTGGAAAAATAGGACAATGGGGGTCATTTAGCTGTATGAGAGGCAGAGTTTTTAGGTGGGAGGAGCGAAGTAGGCAAATCTCCATATCGAATTGTTAACGAGGAAAGGAGTGTGGGCAGATGCAGCTTCCGTACGCCGGTCTAGTGTGGTCTTATTTCGACTAAAAGTAAGAAAATATTGCACTTATCTTTTTTAGGATTTATTAAGACTAATGGCTCGACGTGCATCTCTTGTATGCACGTTACAATATATATATATATATATATATATATATATATATATATATATATATATTATATATACAAAAGTTCCAAAATATAGAAGGTGAGCACTATATTTCAGAGACTGCTGTCTCCCTCTTCTCTGAAATACTGTACTTACTTTCTATATTTTGGCGTTTTTATGGGCTCCCTTTTATCAAATGGAATTCTGTTGTAACAGAACATTTTTACCAGATATATATATATATATATATATATATATATATATATATATATATATATATATAATAATAATACATACATACATGCATACATATATATATATATATATACATACTACATACATACATACATATATATATATATATATATATATATAATATATATATATATATATATATATATATATATATATATATATATATATATATATATATACCGGGAATCACACACATTGACCACTATAAAGCATGTAATTATTGCTTATAATGCTACTGGGACTTTATGGACTTAGGTTTCTTCGTCAGTAGATGTTGCCTATATATATATATATATATATATATATATATATATATATAATATATATATATATATATATATATATATATATATATATGGCTGGAAATATAAAAGTTCTTCGTTAACAGACATAGTCTACAAACATCGCTGGAAACATGAAAGTGAGTGTGCAGTGTGTAATGAAGTTGTGGAAGGGCGGGACTAATGAAATCAGAACATCTCCGCATTTAGTACTTCTACTCTAGAGAATAAGAAAGGTCTATTTGCAAAGAAATTATGAAGGTTCGAAAACGCTAAAGAGTCAAGTGAAGATGCAAAGTTGCACATGAAACTCAGAATGATTTGCAAGACCAGGATAAATAAAAGTAGCATTTTCATGCGTCTGTAGTACATATATAAATCATGGCATTATGACACTGTTCCATCAAAAATCTAGCCTAGACCACCTGTGTTTGTTTGTATGGTGTTTTTACGTTGCATGGAACCAGTGGTTATTCAGCAACGGGACCAACGGCTTTACGTGACTTCCGAATCACATCTCTAACTCCGCAGTGAAAATGCCCGAGAATCGAACTCGCGGTCAACGAGGTGGCAGGCCAAGACCATACCGATCACTGAGGCACTTAGACCACCTGTGGCCCGTTGGGTTACTTCTTTATTTACAAACACACACTATAATATATTGTGTAATTTTTCGTTTTTTTTTTATGTTTGTTTTATTTTTGTTTTATTTGTTATCTTTCATTTCTCTTGAGTTTTTTTTTCTATAGTTTTGTTGGTTATTGTCATTCACTGAGTTGTGTAAGTTTTAAGTCACTATGTTTTCTTTTCTGAGTATTTTTTATGGTAATGTAGTTTCTAAAAATATTTTTTTCCAGTGAAACCTTTCTTTGATTCTGTATTTTACTAATATAAAAAAAAAATTTTTTTTGGTGTTTTCTATCTATTTTAGATAGAAAAATGGCTTATTGTGTTAAATCTGAGCATTAGTAATATATATAATATTAATAAAAGTGTTCTTACGTTTCTTCTACGCTTAAAGAACGATTGGAAACTCTCTGGCAACAAACAGCGCAGAAAGACGTCGATATTCCATTACCTGTTCACCACATTAGTTCTAAAGTCACCGGGCAGCACTAGTCCCGTTCAAGGGCGATGGGGGAAAGGGGAGGGGGGGGGGGGGGGGGGGTGGGGGGGTGTGGGATGGGGGGAAGGGTTAAGGGGCTTGGAAGAGGGAGGGGGTGGGGGAGGGAAGGGGACACAACTAAAATAACACTTGTTCTGTGCTCCAATGTGCAAACAAATAATCATACAAAGGTTTCAGGGTTTTAGTATATATATAAATACACACACACACACACACATGCGCACACACACACACACACACACACACACATATATAATATATATATATATATATGTATATATATATATATATATATATATATATATATAAAATTATATTGCTACTTTCAAAATGCATATTTCCCCTCTTTGACTGTATAAAATGTTATGTAGGATTGTGCAACATTTTTTCAGATTCCTAGCTGGCTTAGAGACAGGATGTTTAAAATGTGTGTTCAGATTTCTGCATTACATAATGTAAAAGAATATATAACGTAGAATGTAGAAAGAGAGGGAATATCTTGGTCCGTTCAAAGCTAGAGTTGTTTTTCAAAATCTGTCAACACGTTTGATAAGCGAGCTCGATCCTTCATTGTGTTTTGGGATTCTGTCATCATGTGTGATGAGGGACTTCTGCTTCTATCGATCGAGTCAAGTACGTGTCTTTTTTGAACAGACTGGTCTCATACGCGTATGTCTTTACCATGTGCCACAGTGCAGATTACACATTTTGTATGTAAAGTTGCGTAAGATTTGGAAGCTTCTGGAAGAATTATTGCCCAAAACGTTTGTGTCATTCCCAGTCCAGCTTCCATAAGGGAGAAGAATTTCATTAGATCTTAGATACTCGAGGCGTTCACATCTCTCTCTCTCTCTCTCTCTCTCTCTCTCTCCATAGCATAGCACTGTTGAATTTAAAGTAACGTAACGATTTTGTACTTATTGAATGGTCACTCGTAATTTGTAAATTTCAGATGTGATATTTCTTGGAGTTTATTTAGTATTATTTGGTGTTTTTTGTGGAATCTGAACAAACATTGTTGTTGTAACGGCGCCTGGTTTTGTGAAAGTGTGAAACAAGCTGCAGCAAGAAAGAAAGAAATTGGTATAACAAAAAGGTAAAGTGTGTTATATTTTTATTAGTTGCAAGTAATAACTGATAGGAACAGTGGTTAACTTATAACTAATAACAGATGGTTACGAAGGTTTGATAAAAACTGAAGGTTACAATATTTTGAGTGAAAAGATTTACACTTTTACACATTGCAAATTTTTGTGTTTTGTGTTTAATCATTTGAAGTGATTTTTATGTTTTGTACATTTGTCCATTTTTTTTATTGAAGTGTGCCTTTTTATTTCATATTCTGTGTGATTAATACTTTTTGAAATTTTAATATTTTCCACATTTTTCTGTATTTTCATTTGCATTCACAATTTAATTAACTTAGCTATTTTCATTAATTAATTGTTGCATAATTAATTAAATTTAACACTTATGAATTAATTTCCAAATTTCAATTATTGCCTAACACTTTTGAATTTTGATTGAATTAATTTTTCTTGAATTTTGTGATAAATTAATTTTGATTTAATTTTACTTAATTTGATTCAAGAATTAATTAAACTTTACTTTGTTTTCAAGTAACAGTAATTTTCCCTGATATTGTGAACTTCACTTATAAATTTTGAGTTTAATAATAATTTTTTTATTTAAAATTTTTTATATATGTGTTTTCATTTCTAACTGGTATATTTGCATTTAATTATGATTAAACTGATGTTAGGTAGAAACATAGAGTGGTGATTAATCAGTTTTCCTTCAATTAACTTGAAGTGACTTAGAACCAGGGAAGTACTTAGACTTTTGAAATCATGGAAATACCTAGACTTTTAAAGTTGTTGATGGAGTGATGCCCTTTGATTAATTTAATTACTTACAATATTACCTCACACCTGTTTTGATTTTCTGCAATACTGGTAAGTTGTTAAGGGATCACTGTTGCCTTTAGAGTATTCAGTCGTTTAACCCTGTGATGAGGGTTCAGGTGTCTGGGTTTTGTGAGGTATCAATAAATGAATGGTAAGTGTAGTAACCAGATACTTGGCACTTCGTCACAATATATATATATATATATATATATATATATATATATATATATATATATATATATATATATATATATATATATATATATATAGTGTGTGTGTGTGTGATGGTAAGATGCAAAATCCAAATCAACACCAAACATGAAAGACAAAAACGATTCTTCTCAAGACCATAACATATCAAAATACCTGAAGCTCTCAATTCTACATTTCAGATAAGAGTTTAATAAACCGCTACGAGATTCTTGAAGATTTAGAGGACCAAAACAGTAATGAAAATGATCTTGAAAAGTTGAATAATGACACCATTACCCCATTGAAAGGAGTAGCAAAGAAGTTCCAAGACAGCAGCAAATTCTCTGGAGAAGAGACAAAGAACCTCGTGAAAAATCGTAGAAATCTCAAGCCCCCATCACCAGTGCGGGACAAAATGGAAGCAGCAGAACTAAACAAACTATACAGAAAAAGCAACGAGAAACCTCCGCAATAGAACAACAGAAATAATTGAAGATATCATTAAACAGGGCAGAGGGTTTAAAACAGCAAAGAGAAAACTTGGTCAAGGGAAGTTGCAATTCAGTGGGGTGCTACAAGAAGACGGATCCCTGACAACCAACCAACAGGGGGCACTTGCCATCCCCCCCTCCCCCCTCAACCCTGAAATCCTGAAAAGATTTATATTACATTTATTACATTTAACTACATCACTTTTTTCCCTTCCATTTTACAATATATTCTTTCACTTTAACTAAATTAAAGGTAGCATTATGTATTGTATAATATTTGTATACAGTATATCGCTGCTTCGTTATTTCCAAAAATAATTGAATTCAGCTGAACAGCATATGGAACTACTGAAAAAAAGTCAAAGTAACTTTCTGTAATTATTCTTGACCGCATCTTGCTTTATTCAAATTATTGGCATCGCAGTTCCACTGCATATTATATAATTATATACATACACATATATATATATATATATATATATATATATATATATATATATATACTATATATGTATGTGTGTGTGTGTGTGTGTGTGTGTTATGGGGGTCAAAATGACCCCATTTACCTAAAAGGAGAGAACTCCTTTGTTGATTGCCATCGCTTGCCATCCCTGTAGCTAGCTGAAAATCAATCATTAAATCTTAGACGAATTCAAACTCTCGCCATCCGAAAATATAATCTCTATTTCCCAAAATAACTAACATGAAAAATGAAATAAAACGAATTAAAGAAATCCCAAACAGATCATTAAAACCACATTGCCCTCTACGTAATCATATTGGATAACGAATTAAAGAATCCAAAAATCATTAAAGCACCATTACTGTCTAGCATAACCATACTGGACAGCACTATCCCCACTGTCAAACGACTCTAAGGTTTTTATCAATAAACGTCGGATAAAAGTCTATAGAGAATTCATTATTAGGTAGCAACAATCGAATCTATTCTGAAATAAAGAAACTCCATTATCAAACGCTGAATTGCATCAACAAGTGCAATGGATAAACGTCCTATAAATCTGTTCTACGCTTCCCCAATCACAGCATCTAAAATCAATGGAATATGTAAAAGTTTCACTGCACCTTATCTCCGTGGATCTCCAAGCACCTCCTGTGGCCTGGTTCCACACTCAACGTCCGTCCTTAATTCCCCCCTTTAATTACCACACTAGGGATTTTATTCCATTCTTTTGCTCTAACAGACATATGCACTTACACATGCTCATGGACATACGAATGCACGCACGTTAATAGACGTGCGAATGTATGCACGTGAATGTCTTTTTTTCTGTTCCGATGTACGTGCGTTTTCCATTTGACGTGGACTCTCTTGACCTCTGACGTCACAGTCAAGTGAGCTTCCCGCTATTCAGGTCATTGTGCGCTCGCGATCTCTCTGGTGTGATCGGATATGTTCATAAAATTTTGTTCTGAGTGCGCGTCTAAGGAATTCGCTGTTTTGCCCATGTCTCAGTCACTACATAACACTCGAGGTAGGCCTGTTTTCGCCTCCAACTGCCTGTCACTCGCTATCGACCTCGTTTTGATTTATTAATTGTATATCATATATGCCTAGTGTTCATTCCCATTACATATATGTGATATATATATATATATATATATATATATATATATATATATATATATATATATATACATATATACATATATATACATATATATATATATATATATATATATATATATATATATATATATATATATATATATATATATATTATATATTGCTACTTTCAAAATGCATGTTTCCCCTCTTTGAAATGTCATGTAGATTGTGTAACATTTTTTCAGATTCCTAGATAGCTTAAAATAGGATGTTTTAAATGTGTGTTCAGATTTCGCATTACATAATTGAAAAGAGTATATATATAAACGTAAAAAGAGAGAGATTTTCTTTGTCTTTTCGAAGCTATGATTGTTTCCCCTTTTATGTCAACACTTTAAGATTAGAGGGTCTGCGAGATTCGTTTGCTTTCCTAAATCTGTCAACACGTTTGATAGCGTGCTCAAATCTTCATTTGTGTTTTGGAGAATCTGTCATCGTACGTGATAAGACTTCTTCTTCGTGTTGATCGAGTAGAGTACGTGTCTTGAGATTGCACATTTCTTTATAAAGACTCAAGGTGCCTTGGAAAGGTTCCATCAAACATTGAAAAGTATGCTGACAAAGTATTGTTCTGAGTCAGGAAGAGAATGGGATGTTGGTTTACCATTAATGTTGTTTGAAGTTAGGAGTGCTTATCAAGAAAGTATGGGATGTTCACCTAATGAAATGATTTTTGGAAGAGAAGTTAGAGGACCGTTGAAGATTCTTGCAGAAAATTGGGAAGAAAATCAAGAGGAAAGCCAAGGAGAGTATGTGAAGAACTTAAGGAAAAGGTTGAAAGATATTAGAAAATTCTCTTTAGAAAACTTGAAAATGAGTCAAGAGAAAATGAAAAGGAGATTTGATGCTAAGATTAAGCTAAGAAGTTTTAGTGTTGGTCAACAAGTGTTAGTGTTCTTACCTGTCAAGAGATTTCCCCTCACTAATAAATTTCAAGGTCCTTACAAGATCATTCAGAAGTTAAGTGATAGAACTTATGTGATTGAAACACCAGAAAGAAGAAGAAGACAAAGGAAGATACATGTGAACCTCTTGAAACCTTATTCCTCAGAAACTAAAACTGAAACTGTGTCAGTAACCCAAACAACTTTATCTACAGAAGACGATGATGGCTACAAATTGGGAACTGCAAGCAAGATGAATAATTCTTCAATTTTGGAAAATTTGGAGGATAAACTGAAACATCTGAGTGTTGAACAAGGTGAAGACTTAAGTGATTAGAAGTTTTCCAGAAATTTTTTCAGATGTGCTTAGACGTACTGATCTGACCAAGCATGAAATCAAGATTCAAGAAGATGGAAAACCTTTCAAGCAAAGAGCCAATCGCTTATCACTGTATCATCGAGATGTTTTGAAGAAGGAAGTTGAGTATTTGCTGCAACATGGATTAGCAGAACCCAGTTCAAGTCACTTCAGTTCTCCATGTGTGTTAGTGAAGAAACCAGATGGTTCATTTAGGATGTGTACTGATTATAGGAAGCTGAATTCTATCAGTGTGGCTGATAATTATCCTTTGCCTCTTATAGATCAGTTACTTGATAATATTGGGAAAGCCAAGTTTGTTTCCAAGATAGACTTGTTGAAAGGATATTATCAAATTCCCTTAGATGAGAATGCCAAGTTGCTGTCAGCTTTTATAACTCCATTTGGACTATATCAGTATACCGTTCTGCCGTTTGGACTGATGAATGAACCGGCAACATTTCAACGAGTGATGGATCAACTGCTAGGATCGATAGAAGGAGTAGGTGTATACCTAGATGACATCGTGATTTACTCTACAACGTGGGAAGAACATCTGAAGATGTTGAGGAAAGTTTTCAAGAAACTTCAAGAAGCAGGATTAACAGTCAACTTAGAGAAGAGTGAGTTTGGAAAGGCAACTGTGCAGTATCTTGGGTTTGAAGTTGGGAAAGGCCTTCTTGCTCCAGTAAATGCTAATGTAGAAGGTATCCGTAAGGCTACCCACCTACTACCAGGAAACAGCTACAGAGATTTTTAGGCATGGCTGGATTCTATCATCGGTTCTGCCCAAATTTCTCAGCCGTAGTAGCTCCCTTGACAGACTTGACTAGTCCCAAAGCTAAGTTTATTTGGACTCCAGAGTGTCAAGAATCCTTTGAGAAGGTAAAAGCCATTTTAACTTCAAGACCAGTACTTCAAGCTCCAGACTTCGACAAGAAATTTGTGATACAAGTTGATGCATCGGACTGTGGTGTTGGAGCTGTTCTACTTCAAGAAGATGAAAATAATATCTACCATCCTGTGTGCTTCATGTCTACAAAATTGAAAAAAACATCAGAAAGTATACTCGACAATCGAGAAGGAAACTTTAGCCTTAATCACCGCATTGAAAAAATTTGAAGTGTATGTGAATAGACCTAGGAATGAAGAAATTTTAGTGTTGTCTGATCACAATCCACTATCATTTATCCAGAGAATGAAAAACCATAATCAAAGACTGACCAGGTGGTCTTTGTGCTTGCAACAGTATAACTTAAGAATGCAGCACATTAATGGCAAAAACAATGTAGTTGCTGATTATTTATCTCGTTGCGAATCGTTGGATTCAACACCGTGATAAAAAATCTTCTGGGGGGAGGTATATTATATATTGCTACTTTCAAAATGCATGTTTCCCCTCTTTGAAATGTCATGTAGATTGTGTAACATTTTTTCAGATTCCTAGATAGCTTAGAATAGGATGTTTTAAATGTGTGATCAGATTTCGCATTACATAATTGAAAAGAGTATATATATATTAACGTAAAAAGAGAGAGATTTTCTTTGTCTTTTCAAAGCTATGATTGTTTCCCCTTTTATGTCAACACTTTAAGATTAGAGGGTCTGCGAGATCCGTTTGCTTTCCTAAATCTGTCAACGCGTTTGATAGCGTGCTCAAATCTTCATAAATAAATAAATAAAATAAACAAATAAATAAAATAAATGAATAAAAATGAATAAATAAATGAAAATAAATAAATAATTGAAAAATTGTTTTGGAGAATCTGTCATCGTACGTGATAAGACTTCTCCTTCGTGTCGATCGAGTAGAGTACGTGTCTTTTTTTTTAACAGACTGGACTCGTACGCGTACGTCTTTGCCGAGTCCCACGTGGAGATTGCACATTTCTTTATGAAGATTGCGTCAGATTTCGAACTTTCTGGAAGCATTTGTGCCAAGAACGTTTTTGTCATCTGCCCCGTCCAGTTTTAGCAAGGGAAGGAGATTTGATTACATCCTAGAACCTCGAGGCATTAACATCTCGCTCTCGCTCTCTCTCTCTCTCTCTCTCTCTCACTCGACATCATTGAGATTACATTAACGTAACGTAAATTGGACACTCATAACTTAGAATTTCATATTTGATACTTCTTAGAGTTTATTTAGTATTATTCAATTTTTTTGTGGAATCTGAACAAACATTATTTTGTAATGGCACTTGGTTTTTGTGAAAGTGTATAAAACAAGACTGCAGCAAAGTAAGAAGCTGGTATACCAAAAAGGTAAAGTGTGTTATATTTTTATTAGTTGCAACTAATAACGGTTAGGTAACAACTAATAACTAATAATTGTTAGGAACAGTGGTTAACTAATAACTAATATTTGATGGTTATGATGGTTTGGTTAACTAATAACTAATAACAGGTGGTTATGAGGGTTTGGTAAAAACTGTTGGTTACAATGTTTTGAGTGAAAAACATTTACACTTTTGCAGATTGTGTATTTTTGTGTTTGTGTTTGTTCCATTGTTTGTGTACTTGTTCATTTTCTTATTGAAGTGTGCCTTTTTATTTTATATTTTCATTTGTATTCACAATTTAATTGACTTAGTTATTTTCATTGCTTAATCATTACACATTTAATTAGATTTAACATTTGTGAATTAATTTGCATTTACTTAGAATTCTTTTCAAGTTTTGTTGTTGTTTAACACTTGTGAATTAATTTCAAATTTTCAATTATTGCCTGACACTTTTGAATTTCGATTGAATAAATTTTCTTGAATTTTGTGATAAATTAATTTTGATATAATTTTACTTAATTTGATTCAAGAATTAATTAAACTTTACTTTGTTTTCAAGTAACAGTAATTTTCCCTGATATTGTGAATTTCACTTATAAATTTTGAGTTTAATAATAAATTTTTGTATTTAAAATTTTTATAAGTGTTTTCATTTATACCAGTATGTTAGGTAGAAACATAGAGTGGTAATTGATTTGCTTTCCTTCAATTTAGTTGAAGTGACTTAGAACCAGGGAAGTACTTAGACTTATGCAATCACGGAAATACTTGGACTTTTAAACTGTTGATGGAGTGATGCCCTTTGATCAATTTAATTACTTACAAGATTACCTCACACCTGTTTTGATGAACTTAGTCTGATTTTCTGCAATACTGGTAAGTGTTAAGGGATCACCGTTGCCTTTAGAGTATTCAGTCGTTTAACGTGTTATGAGGGTTCAGGTGTCTGGCTTTTGGTGAGGTAATAATTGATGAATGGTAACCAGATACTTGGTACTTCGTAACAAAATAATATATATATATATATATATATATATATATATATATATATATATATATATATATATATGAATATGAATAATTATCACATCACCGTGATTCATATAAATCATTCGAGCTGCGAATGTCCTTTAATATCTAATTCACTCTACCTCGGAATTAACATATTTTCACATATTTACAAATATGAAAATATATTACTACCGAGGTAGAGCGAATTAGACATTAAAGGACATTTGTAGCTAGAATAATATATTTTAAAGACACACAGTAATGGGTTGTTAACCTTAGCTCTTGCCGGTTAGAGACAGGCGCAAAACGCTGGATTCCTCAAAGATGCTGAAATGAAAAACAGACAGGATATCTTACCAGTGCACTTTGTGGTCAATGACACCTCAAAGATCACGAGTTTTGGGCATGAAGTTTGCTTGCCTCTTGTGTGTGTGTTCGTAACGAACAGAAAATGACATATAGTCGGAAGAACAATTGTTAAGGTTGGAACTCACTGATTTTGTTTGACAGAGTGTGGAACATGCCTGGAAGAGGTGTTGCAGGTCCATCGGACAAGGTAACATAAGAGAGATCTTTGGAAAAGTTAACCTTTGAAGTGACAGTTATTTGTGTCTGGAGAAAGAAAAGTGAGGTGCGGTACACATTCTTTTTTGAATAAAGTGATGTCGTAATTATGGTCTCTTTATTTCAGATGGATTCGAAGTCACCATATAGAAAAATGGATTTCTCTAGACTTGTATTGACTTATTGAAAGATTATGATTAGTCGGACAGAATGAGATAAGAGGGGGTACTTAATTAAATATGATTTTGAGAGGAATATGATAGTTTAACGTTTCTTTTGAGTAGAGTTAATTCATTTTTTTTCCATTTTAATGTTAGCTAATTTTGGGAAATAAATATGATTTTTTTGTAATTACGGGAGTTTATTTTTGTCTAGCTTGGACTTTCAGCCAGCTCCAGAGAGGATATGCAACGGAATAAGGACAGGTTAAGTTGCCAGTTAGATGTTTTGTTCATTTTGTTTAAACAAGTGTCAATTGACCTCGATAGGGACTTTCCCTGTTATATATATATATATATATATATAAATAATAATCGATATATATGTATATATATATAGATCTTATATATATATTGTATATATATGTATATATATATATATATATATTTTATGTATATATATATATAGTATATTGGTATGATATATAATATAATATATATATATATATATAGATATATATATATATTATATATATTATATACCTATATATATATAATATATGATATATATATATAGATATATATATATATATTATATAAAATATTATATATATATAGTATAGTATATATATATATATATATTTATATATATATATATATATAGTATATATATATTATATATAAATATGATACATATATATATATATATGATATATATATATATATATATATATACATGTATATATATATATATGTATATATATATACATATATATATATATAGAGTATATATATGTATAATATACATATTATATATATACCCATATTATATATAATACTATTAGGTATATATATATATATTATAGATATATATATATATATATATATATATATATAATTTGCCCTTTCTTGAAAAATACGCTGCAGGCACCCATGCACCCAACTCGAATAGTTAAGCGAGCCAGAGAGTATTACCAAAAGCTTTAGTCCTCGGAAAGACCCTGTTACCATCTTCGCGAAAGAGGAAATCAACACCTATCTCATGGCTTTCCAGAGACCACAGCATGGGATGTTCGACTTGTTATCAAGGAAATGACGAAGGGGAAAAGGGGGAAGCACCGGGAACAGATAACATCACATTGGACCTAATAAACAGATGCTGATGAGCCAATCCAAGTCAAACTGGCGCGACTATTCGATGAATGTCTGAGGAAGAGCAAAATGCCAGAAGAGTGGAATAAAGCCATCCTCATTCTACCTTCAAAAAAAAAAAAAAAAAAAAAAAGGTGATCCTGGGACATGAGCAACCAACGACCAATCAGCCTCCTTAATGTTATTTATAAGATCTTCACCAGAGTTATCACTAATCGAATTGCAAGTAAGCTTGATGAAAATCATCCAAGGGAACAAGCAGGCTTTAGAGGAGGCTACTCCACAATTGACCATCTACAAGCGGTAAACCAGATCATTGAGAAAACAAACGAGTATAAAATCCCACTAGTAGTCGCACTTGTAGATTACACCAAAGCGTTTGACTCGGTCGAAACTGAGGAGGTCGTCAGCGGTGGAAGAACAGGGAGTTGACTCAGTCTACGTCAATGTCCTCCATCACATCTGTGACCATGCAATCATTTATTCGCTGTTTACTCCCTGCCTGGAGAGAGAGATTCCGATAACTCAAGTCGCAAGAAAAAGGAATAAGAATAGATGGAGAATACATAAGTCCCCAATGATTTGCTGATGGCCTCATTATCGTTGCCCCCACCAAAGAAGAGCTTCAACAAATGCTCACCGAGCTCAATGCAGCAAACAAATCAGTAGGCCTCCACATGAACTTCCGTAAGATCAAAGTCGTGAGCAACAAATACACTGAAAATGCAGATGACATACTTGACACTGAAAATCAACAAATTGAGGAAGTGGACCACTATATCTACCTTGGATAACGAAAATGTCTACATGACGCCTCCAAAGAGAGCGAAATAAAAAGAAGAATAACACTCGGTTGGCGAGCGTTTAGAAGAGCCAGGACAGCGTTAAAAAATAAAAAGATTCCCATCATCTTAAAAAGGAAAGTTTATGATCCGTGTATCCTCCCCACTGTCACCTATGGGGCAGAAACTTGGAATCTAACAAAAAAAACTTTCCCTTAAATTACGAACAATGCAGAGGCACATGAGAGAATTATGCTGGATCTAACTTTGAAGGATAGAAAAACAGCTAAATGGATACGTCAAAAAACTAAAGTAAAGGATACCATTGAAACCATCAGTAAGTTCAAGTGGAACTGGGTGGGGCACATTGGGAGGATGACAGACAACAGATGGACATCCAGAACAACCTTCTGGACGCCCCAAGGATACACAAGAAACCGAGGAAGACAAACAACCCGATGGTGACAATGACTAGACCAACATGAACGACAGTGGCACAGAGCAGCGCAGGATAGAAATCTGTGGAGGAACCTGGGGAAGGCCTACATCCAACGAAGGACTTTTGAAGGCTGAATTGATGATGATGCTGATATGTGTGTGTGTTCATAAATGTCCATGAATTTCAGAACATCCCGCCATTTGCTGATTAATGTCATGATAACTAATGCATGTAAGATTAATTGTAGTATTTCTGTTCATATATCCCTTTCGCTTTTTGCCCACTGGAAATAGTACAACTACATACTTTCAGGTACTTAGGCAAACATTAAAAAAAAAAGGAGAAATGTAGGATTCTGAAAAATAGTGATGGTTACAAGAATGGAAGACGAGACTACTGAACTGGAATAGAAGGTTCGAGAAGAAGGTGGAGAGTGGTTAAATCAAGCCACCTGTGAAGGTCACAACAGGAATGAAGTTTCTCGCCTATTTCTTTGGCACGTTTGTTACTGTTAGAGCGTGTTACTTATATGGGTGTGTGTGTCCACAAGAAGCGGAGAGAGAGAGAGAGAGAGAGAGAGAGAGAGAGAGAGAGAGAGAGAGAGAGATTACTGAAAGTGATTTGTTTAGCATTCAGTGTCTGACTTTCTGGACAATATCGTCACAGTTACATGCAAGATTCTTATGAAGGCTCTCGGGAAGATTTTATTCCTTGTTCCTTTGCGTTCAGGTCATTATCGTGAATGGAGATCGAACTGCGTCCAGTCTTGACTTAACATTTTTTCTTCGCCTCAATCAGACTCAAGGTCAGTTGAGACTTATGATTTTTGTATGGAAACATGACAACGATCAGTACAGAGAGTCTCTCGTGAGAGGGTATCGTCTTTTACTTCGCGTTTTCTCGTGTCATGCCGGTTCTTCCCGTCATTTTTCTCTCCTGTAAATGAATAACCTTTCAACAGTCAAGCTCCGAACTATTTCAGAAACATTTTGAATGTGTGAAAAGCTGAGGCACCACAAATTCTGCTGTAAAACCTGTCTTCTGTGTTGGTAGTACCTAAGAAGAGTTCGCCAACATCAATCTTTGTCGATACAAAAATACAAGACATCGTATCACGAGAAAGTGTCATTTATAATTCGGCTAATTGTTGACAGCTCGATGATACGGCACTTTCTTAACAGCAGCAAAATATATTTGTTTTCTAGATGAACCTTCTGGTTGCTGTAACGAATATTTGGAGATTAAATGGCGCATTCGTTGAACGGACCCATTTCATTATACAAATTCTACTGAAAAAACAAAAAAATAAATAAATAAATTTAATGTAAAAGCTGTTCTTATAGGCTCTCTAAAATGAAGCAATATTAATATCTTTATTTTTTTGTTGGGAAAAACTCTATCGCGAGAGTATATATAATGTTTTAAGAGGTATAAAATACTAAGAAATGTTGCGAGTTCGTGTATAATTTAAAAACCCTTTACAAAGTTTTACAAAGATGAACCCAGGGAAGCGTTCGAAAGCTTTTGCAAAGGGTTATTAAATTATACACGAACCCGCAACATTTCTTATTATTGTGGACCTCTCAGAACATTAATATCTTTCTTGGGGACTCTTGAACGTATACAAATCAGTATCATTTTTAATATTTACGACTTCTTTTGAACTCTGCCTTTCTGCATGCTATTGATTGCCAACCCCGTTTCCCGTAATTTAGTGTTGAAAATGACACGCGAGCAGTGCCGGCGCTTACCATAATGACTTCTATAGATTTTCCGCAAATTAAGCACTGAACAAAATTTTAACGAGTTTTGGACATGAAAGAGAGAATTAGGTGTATCATGATGATATCTT
>NC_087214.1:78746242-78791242 GCF_015104395.2 Macrobrachium nipponense | reverse complement strand
CTAAATGGTTAGCTGGCCTCCTTTCCCCTTTTTTTTTTTTTTTTTTAGGCACTTTTTCTCCCAGTCACATTAAACATTCGGAAGATTTTTGTCACAAATTCAGAGAAGCACATATACCACTTCACAACATAAAACTTTTAAGCCTCGACGTAGACTCCCTATTCACAAAAGTACCAGTACAGGACGTTCTTCAGTTTTTAAGGGAAAAATTATCCCCTTATTCAGATCATTTCCCATTGGCGCTTGACAAAATAATAAAGTTAGTTGAATTATGTGCATCTAATAACGTATTTTCATTCGGGGAATCATTCTACAAGCAAAAATTCGGGTGTAGTATGGGTAGTCCTTTAAGTCCTGTTTTAGCCAATCTGTACATGGAATACTTTGAAACTACAGTAATAAATGCAATAAAACCCAAAAACATGCTGTGGATGAGATACGTGGATGACATCCTAACATTTTGGGATAATAAGTGGGGTAATTTTAATGAATTCCTCTCAAAATTAAACGCATTAGTGCCCAGCATCAAATTTAAAGTTGAATGGGAAACAGACAACAAAATTCCTTTTCTTGATGTTTTAATAATCAGAGACACGACAGAATACAAATCTACCATATACAGAAAACCAACGTTCTCACTTTCACATATTCACTACTTTAGCTATCACGACATTACTATCAAGATAGGTGTAGCTAGCAACCTATTCTTAAGAGCCTTACGAATTTGTTCCCCAGAGATTTCCTGAAAAAGAATTTGAACTAATTCGCAAGCAACTTTCATCTTTAAAGTATCCTGACCATATAATTGAAAAAGCAATTCAAAAAGCAAACGTAATTTTCTACCGACCCCCTAAAGACAAGACCAGAGACACACCCAACAATAAAATAAAAATTCCCCACCTGGAGACGATTAAGAGAATAACCCACACCCTTGGGAAATCCAACCCTTTTGCATTTACCTACCCAAATACCTTAGCCAAATCCCTGATTAACGTCCAACAAAGACATCTCCCAAGACTCTGGGGTCTATGAGATCCCATGCCAGGACTGTGACCAATCTTACATCGGATTTACAGGTAAATCACTTCCCCAGAGATTAATACAACACAAACGGTCAGTTAGGTATGGACAACAGAACTCGGCTATTTTCAACCATATAAATGAACATAACCATAGAATAAACTAGAATTTGTCACATGTAATTTATAGCAGCAACTGCCGGTACAAGAGTCAAATGATGGAATCGGCCTTAATAAAAGAGAAGCAGGTAATGAACATCTCAAAAGGCGGGTGGATCTCAGATGTCGTCGACGAAGTTTTCATTCAACCAACGCTTAAGAAGATTAAAGGAAGATTATCAGCCGGGTGACCTAAATTGGCTTACTTGTGGACGGATCTCTTGGTATAAATACCACCTTTTCTGTAAACTTTTCTCATTCATATACCTGAAGAGAGAGACAGCAGTCTCTGAAATATAGTACTTTTCTCTCTACATTTTGGTGTTTTTATGGGCTCCTTTTATTAGATCGAATTCTGTTGTTACAGAACATTTTTACCAGTCATATAGATATATATATATATATATATATATATATATATATATATATATATATATATATATATATATTATATATATATATATATATATATATATATATATATATATATATATATATATATATATATATATATATATAATCATCCACTATATATATATATATTGTAACGTGCATACAAGAGATTCACGTCGAGCCCTTAGTCTTAATAAACCTAAAAAAGATAAGTGCAATATTTTTCTTACTTTTAGTCGAAATAAGACCACACTAGCCGGTGTACGGAAGCTGCATCTGCCCACTCCTTTCCTCGTTAACAATTCGATATGGCAGATTTGCCTACTTCGCTCCTCCCACCTAAAAACTCTTCCTCTCCTACAGCTAAATGACCCCCATTGTCCTCTTTTTCCCCACCTTGTGTTGTCCTGCGAATTTCTCTCCAGAACAACCCAAAAAGAAGCCGGTACCAAGATGCGAAAACAAGAGACAAAAGGGAGAAAGAGGAAGAGAGCAGAGAAGTCTCTCTGTGATCGCCATTCACTTAGCAGACGTAGTTCTGAACAGACAGGTCAAGGAATCTCCTTATCACTATCTGGGGGTCGAGACGATTCTCCCCCTTAAGCTCCTTTCTCTAGTGCCGGGTGCTCTACTGAAGACACGATTTGTCACAAACCAAGTACGTTTGGATTTAAAATTTGCTTGATGCACCATTCTTTTACTTCCTTAATTACTGTCTGCTCTCATATATATAACTCAAAACCCCCTTGCATCTCCTTCAGAGAAGAAGTGAAGTGAGGAAGTATTTGTGACCTATAACTAGAAGTGTTCATTTTATATTGCTAACTCATAACAGTGTTAAGTGACTTACATCCTCTGCCTTATGCAAAATCCCAATTATATTAATCGCGTTTTTTTTTATAGAGAATTACAGGGCTTCCTTAATTTGTAGAATTAGGAGAATACAAGAAGTTGTGAACCACCTCTCACGCATCCCAGGTGCCAGAGTGTCAATCACCTATCCCAAATCCCAAAGTATCAAGAATGAAGAGCGGCTGATAACTTTTTTTGTATGATTTGCCATAACTATACAAGTCTCTCATTTCTGTAAATGCCGGGTTCTTCATAAAAGGGGTTTCACGGTGGCACTAATTGCTTTGTTAATTAACGTAACCTCAGTGTCACGGAGCCAGTGCCTTTAGCTCCTGTATAATTACTTCTGATTAACATAATAATAATCTTAGTTAAATGTAATTTTGCATTTTCCCCTAAACCATCAGTTTTATACTTTTTTTTCCTTTTCTCTTTATTACTTGCTTGGCACCCATTCTTGTCAGATGTCAGTTAATTTTAGAGTAAATGATAAACTTCACACAGCCAGCAGTAATATAATATATATATATATATATATATATATATATATATATATATATATATATATATAATATATATATATATATATATATATATAGATATATATATATATATATATATATATATATATAATGTGTATGTGTGGTTGTACGGCATTTCCTTTTCTTTAGTTCTGCAAAGGTTTTGATCATATTTCACTTTTATAATTGGCGCAGATGCTAATATATCGCATGGACTTCATTGCAGTAAACATTCCCGCCCATAGTCAGCAGTGCTTTATTATGGTCTTTCAATCATGATTTCGTATCGTCAAGTAGAAAGCGCCAGAATGAACCCTTGAAGAAACAGGATTCCAAAAAAATCCCTGAGGGTGACTCTTTGCCTGAAAGTCATGATTACAAAAGTGTCCCACCGCTGAAGGTCACCTCAGTCTCGTAAATGTTGTGCTGGTCACTCAAAAGCACTCTTACTAAGATTGCATATCAATAGCAAATGATTTTCTTGCCCTTTCATCATAAGAGAGAGAGAGAGAGAGAGAGAGAGAGAGAGAGAGAGAGAGAGAGAGGTACAGTTATAAATCTACAGTGAAAAGAACTGGCGTCATTGAAGAGATTCCTTTCGGCAGGAGTCGAAGTGTTAAATTATCACTCAGGTACAATTTTTCACCTGAATAATGATCTTTTTTTTCCCTAGAGTTCTAGATTTCTTGTAGCGATTAACCGACTTTATCGTCTGATTGATAGTCATTATTCAAATTTCTCTCTGGCGACGACTACGTATTGATCTGAAGATTAAGATTTCATGAAAAGATCACCGCTACGATTTCAGCAGGCCAGGTTCTCAGAACGAGGCTGCCCTGCCTGGGAGAAGGACCCAAGAGACCAGTCGTTTTCGTCACTGGCGCTTGGACCGGTTGTTAGCAACGACCAGTTGGTTTTAGCGCCTCTTCCTTGCTCTGCTGGGGGCTAGGTGTCATTCCATAACCTGGAATTATTCATCCAGACCTTCTCTTCATCAGCAATAGCAGTCCTTCTGGTACGTTACCTTCATAACGTTAAGGATTTTAAGTTGTAGTTTTCTGAAAAAAAAAAACTTGTGACGGCTTTGCCCACATGGATTGTTTCTCTTGCCGCTGAGATCTTATAAACTCCCGTGGCTAGAGGGCTGCAAATTGGTATGTTGATCATCCATCCTCCAATCATCAAACATACCGAATTGCAGCCCTCTAACCTCAGTAGTTTTTAATTTAAGGTTAGTTAGCCATAATCGTCCGTCTGGCAACTCTATAGGACAGTCCCCCACTGGACCGTGGCTGAAAGCTTCATGGGCTACGGCTCGTACAGCATTATACACTGTACACAAAACTTGATTGCGTCGAAGAAACTTCGCCACAATTAAAAAAAAATACATAAATATTTTTTTTTAGTTACGTTTGCGCTCAGGCATTGATGAATGGCTTTCTTGCCTCGTTTACAGTATCTGCTTGTGACAGTTATCCGTGAGGGTCCATTACCCGTTAGCTTGTGGGTTCCTGTTCATGGATATAGCATTTAAGCCTCCGAGAATGAATCCAAACAGTAGCAGACAAGATTGAGGGTCTTTTAGGAAAGACCTTAGAAATTATTTAGACGAGTCTTATTCAAGATCCTTATTATTCACGATGCTATGGCTGGTATTCATTTACATCCTATGATATAAGATAAGATCTCATTTTACGATTGAATATGAAAAGGAAAACAAACATTTCTCCTAGATGTAATGTTTTTTAGACACGATGACCATTTTAATACTACGATTTTTATAAAGAAAACTTTCACAGGCCAGGGTTCTAATTTCTATAGTCATTGTTTTTAGAATTTTTAAATAAATTCCTTATCAACCCTCTTCCACAGGGCTTTCAATATAACATCTGACTGGCACCATTTCCATAATGAAATCATCTACCTCCATCAGTACTTTATTGACAACTGCTTTCCATCCAGATTGTTTCACAAAAATCTTTACAAATTTCTGAATAATGTTTTCCATCCAAAATGTGAATTACCCACAGTACCTAAATTACGACTATATGCAAGCATCCCGCTCATTCATGATAAACATTTCTATAGAGAATTACGGCAGTTAATAGATAGTTTTTTTACCAGCAATTGACCTAAAGCTAATACTTTGTAATCCAATGACCATAAGATCATTTTTCAAATACAAAGAAACTTTTCACCCTCTGATGACCTAGGGAGTCATTTACCTATTTAATTGCCCCAGATGTCACCTGGGGAAATATGTCGGATCCACCCGCAGGTTGTTAAAAGTGAGATTGGATTCTCATCGAGGCGTCAGTTACAGAACTGGTGTTAAATTATCAAACCCAGAATTCTCCTGCATACGTGAACATGCAAAGAAATGTAAATTCGATGTCAATTACAAAGATTTTAAAATCATAGGCCGAACTCCGAACGACCAACAACTAGCAATTTTAGAATCGCTTTTTATTAAACAGCTTGTCCCCAAACTAAATACTCAGACCACCTCAACACCTCTAGACCTCTCGTGAGTTTAAGACGAAGCTGAACCTGGCGCCCGAACTGTCACTCGATGTGTGCCCTCAGCACCATTTGGTAAACTCTCTTCCTTTTTACTGTACTTTTGATTTTATGTTGCATGTAAAAAACTTTTTATTCTTTTATTTTATTCCGAGTCTGTTTTTTATTTTATAATATAGCTTTGAAAATGGGACAAAACGTCTTGAAACGTCTGCAGCTACATAAAGTACTTTGAAAGGAATGAAGAATTGCTCTTCCCCTTCACACCAAATTGCTGTTTACTGGATTGATAGAACCCACCCTCAACTTCGCTATATATATATATATATATATATATATATATATATATATATATATATATATATATATATATATATATATATATAATGGAATTAAATGAATAAAGTCTGACCCCCCAAAAAACCTTAAACTGTCGTTTTCCTCTCTTGAACCAGGTTTTAAGTCTGATTAACTACACCATTTTTAATAGTCAATTAAGTCTTAGGGAACCCATTCTCTTATATGGTGCCATTGAGCCCATCTGAAATAAAGCGACCATATTTATTACACTACTCCACATGTGAAAGTTTATCAAAATGAATGTGTATGCACCACACTTCTCTTTCTCTTTTCACTTCAAAGGTGAACTTTTTCAAAGTCTTACCTTACGTTACTTTATTCGATGGGCGTTCTCAAACCTCCTCCAGGTGTGTTCTGCACACTGACACAAGCAATCAAAGAGTGTCCTCTCTTCTTTTCATTACCTATCACCAAGCCCATACATCATACGCTATGAACACACACACACACACACACACAGATACGCCTTGCGGAGCGCCTAGAAATGATGGTGCCTGCAGTCCTAAGCATGTGTGGCGTCAATAACCTCGTCGTTGCAACGCCAGTAAGAACCAAACACATCAATCAATCAATCAATCCCAAGCATGTGATTTCTGAGGTGTCGCCAACCTCAGATCGCATTGGTCATCATTTCTGACTGTTTTTCATTTCAGTACTCTTCAAGGAGCCTAGTGCTTGTCACTAAGCGCCCTATCTCTTACCGGAAAAAGCTGAGATTTACAATTCACTACCACACCTTTTTGAAGATATACATATATGTTTGCTGTTAAGTTGGTAGCTAGGGCCTATTTTTTTATGATTTCATGAGCAAATATTTCATTACTAGCTTGCGTGTATGTGTGTGTATAAATGTACACAATATTACTGATATGTTCATTAAAACTAAAAGCTCGGAAATTCAGATAAACTTTCTGAAGTGAAGTCCATGCGATGTGACAGGGGTCTGGAATAATTGCCTCCAAGCCTTGAGAACTGAATTCAGTACTCAGGTTCTACTTGTGAAGAAGA
Source organism: Macrobrachium nipponense (assembly GCF_015104395.2). NCBI lineage: Eukaryota > Metazoa > Arthropoda > Malacostraca > Decapoda > Palaemonidae > Macrobrachium > Macrobrachium nipponense. Next base: position 78,784,410 of record NC_087214.1, on the reverse strand, counting down.
AACATCTGTTGAAGCACTGCAGAAAGTCTGAAATGTGGTGTCGTCTCTTGTCGAAGCCTTTCTCACTCTCTAAAAAGTGTTGCTTCATGAATCAATTGACGGCAAATCTCCATATCCACAAGGAGATAACTATGCTATAGTAGATTCACATCACCCTTGCATCTGATGCCTGGGCCAGTCCCTTACGACGCTCCTGATTGGCTGTTGATAAGGCAATCACAGGGCTGGAAACTCTCAAGTCTCTCTCGAGAGTTCACTTAGGCAGGATGCATGTTCCACCTCTCCTGAGGGATATTTTTGAAAGACGTATCCCTCAGGAGAGGTGGAACATACATCCTGCCTTTGTGAATTCTCAAGAGAGAGACTGAGAGTTTCCAGACCTGTGACTGGCTTATCAGAAGCCACTCAGGAGCGTCGTTAGGGGACGGCCTAGGCAACACATGCACGGGTGATGTGAATCCACTATAGCCTCCACGATGTCATTTAAGTTCCTCCAGTAATTTAAGCGAGAGAAACAAACTTCCTATCAAGTAGCCGATCGTTCGCCCGAAAAATCGACGGCTTAAAGGTCGTCTCTCTCCAGCGATTGCACCTCAAGGGTTGGTGACTGCTGCTCGGCTGCCGAGAGCAAACTTTCTCTTTTGTCGAAGTCTGATCTTAATGTGAATGTCCAAGCCACACATATTAAAGATCCGCCTACTCCGATCCGATCTTGCGACCAAATCCGCGATCAATGGCCACCTTACACTTGATGCACGAAAAACCCTTCGTTGGAGCAGCATCCCTCCTGAGGAATCGGTTACTTGATCGTTTGAAAGATACTTCGCAGAAACGATGCTCGTGTGATCGATAGTATCCCCGCCCCGCCAGAAGCATTGTGCTTGAGACGACTTAAACTAAAGATTATGAAGTAGTGGTAGACTGCTGTGAGTTCCAATCTAGGTGGAAAGGTGCATCAAACTAGCAACGCAATTTTGTTTATTAGCTGAAGCCACTGGGAAAGTTCATGAAATGAAACGACGGAGCTGCCGAGTACTTTCGTGTACTTTTAACAACATCTTAGGGGTCACAAAAATGTGTTCAAAATACACGAAAGTACTTGGTACTCTGCCGTTTCATTTTGAACTTTCCCGGCGGCTTCAGCTAATTATATATATAAAACACCAAAAAAAATTTCAGGCTGGGCAATATGGCGAACAGTAATCTGAGATTCACCGGGATATTTCACTTGCATTTGTTTTTGGATTCCCTTGATGCTGCTGGATATGGGGTTTAACGGTGGTGGCAGAAGGAACTGAAACCTGGATAGCTCCTGAATATTGCATGAAGGACCCTCCTGCAAATGTGCCAACGTCTCAGTCCCCAGCAAATTGATGTGTTCTCTCCACGTAAGCAAATCAAGGTCGACGATGTATGTTTACCAAAGTGAGCACGACTAGCATTCCATTCTACTTTATTATCATTATTATTATTATTATTATTATTATTATTATTATTATTATTATTATTATTATTATTATTATATTATTATTATTATAGTATTATTATGTTATTCATTTAAGGTACACAATGATATACTAATGGTAGCGGTAGTAAAATAAAATAAAATATGTAAAAGCTTTGACTATTACATAATTGAGATATGTCAACCTTCGGTGCGTTGCTCACCAGTTTAAGCAACAATGAGAAAACAATAATTAGAAAAATAGAGAAGAACCTTTAGAAAATTAATGCAGCTGAGGCAGCAATCACTTTTGATAAACATGTTTTCAAAGAGGGTTTACTTCAGCATATTATTATTATTACTAGTATTATTATCATTATTGTAGCTGTAGTAGTGATGACTACAGACTGCTCATACTTGCTCTAAACAGTAAGACTTGTTCCCCATACGACGGCCTCAATGAAGCTTCCTATTCGACTCTGGTATTCGCCAGGAAAACTTCTCCCGCTCTGTTGGAGGAAGTCGCCAGGGGAAAGAACACCTTTACTAGTCAGCAGTGTCCGTGAGGATCCACTTGATTAAAAATACATACACATTCAAATTATAAATATATATATATATATATATATATATATATATATATATATATATATATATATATATATGATATATATATATATATATAAATGAGTGTGAGGGAGAGAGAAACAATATATCCTCTGCATCATGATACACGGTGTCAGATAATTAACTTATTGCTATGGACACTTAAGAGTAGATGCTTGTGGTATGAGATCCAAGCTTATATATAGTATGTGTATATATATATATATATATATATATATATATATATATATATTTATAATTTGAATGTGTATGTATTTTTAATCAAGTGGATCCTCACGGACACTGCTGACTAGTGAAGGTGTTCTTTCCCTGGCGACTTCCTCCAACAGAGCGGGAGAAGTTTTCCTGGCGAATACCAGAGTCGAATAGGAAGCTTCATTGAGGCCGTCGTATGTGGAACAAGTCTTACATGTTTAGAGCAAGTATGAGCAGTCTGTTAGTCATCACTACTACAGCTACAATAATGATAATAATACTAGTAATAATAATATATATATATAATATATATATATATATATATATATATATATATAGTATATATATATATATATTATATATATATATATATATATATATATAGTAGATGAAGGCAGGCAAGGAACACACAAGAATTTGACATTACGGCATTTATTCCGACGTTTCGTATTATTATTATTATTATCATTATTATTGATTTAAAAAAATAAATCCTTGTATATTGATGTTCAATTTCATAGTTTTTTTTTTAAAATTTATGTACTTGTTGTTTTAAATTAACTTATTGTGTGTTTTTAAATATGGTCTCCTTTTAAATTGACTTATAGATAACTATTGTTTTTAATTTTGTAACTCTTTTAAAAAGTTTTTTCAAAAATGATCTTAGTTACATCTTAGAATTCCTTGAGGATGCAATAATGTATTGGGAAACGTCGGAATAAATGCCGTAATGTAAAATTCCTGTGTGTTCCCTGCCTACCTTCATCTACTTAGTGTGACTGCCGAGTGGCCTCCTGCTGATTTTGACTATATATATATATATATATATATATATATATATATATATATATATATATATATATATATATATATATATATATATATATATATATTTTCTTTTCACCGACAGGAACCATGTAAAAGAAAATGCAGTCGACGGAAACGAAACGACCTTATACCACTCTGATGGTCAAGTAAACCCTTTCTGGACAGTCGATTTGGGAGAAGTCCGGAACGTATCTCTGGTCAGGATCCTTCCTAATGGCAACCAGTTCAACAACATTGAGGTACAAATAAATCTCTTTCTTTCTACCAAATCACAGCACGGGTTCGATTCATGGTCAGGATGGATTTCCCTCTGGCGAGAGATAATGAATTATTCATACTTAAAAGCCTCTTTGTGACTGAATATGTGAAAGTTAGAAAAATATATACACAAATTTACGGATGCAATGCCAATGTATATATATATATATATATATATATATATATATATATATATATACCTATATATATATATATATATATATATATATATATACATATATATATATATATATATATATATATATATATATATATATATATATATATATATATATATATATGTGTGTGTGTGTGTGTGTGTGTGTTGCAGTTTGCTTTAAATAACAAATCAAAAGGTGATGATTTTACAAACAAAGTTACAGCCACGAGGGAAACAGTGAAACAATGAGACAGAGTACTTGAGCATTTCATTGTTTCAATTTACATGTCACCCCCTCCTTACCCAACCCCAAACCCATATGGTGCCAGTGATGTCTTACCCCCCCCACCCAGTCATCCCTCCACACTATTTTTTTTTTTTCCAGATAGTAAGACATGTGACCGAATGAGTATGATAATTAGATTTCTTGAAACTGCAGTTAAGAAAAGGTAGATTATATATCATGTTAACGATACATTAACTCGGGTACAAATGCTTGAAGTATAAGTGTGAATTTTTTTAAAAACTAAGCTAAAACGGTTAAACTTGATACATAAAATCTATGACCCTTTGTAGGGGTGTTTTGCACCTAATACTACGATGCAAATTACAGTAATTCCTTAGAGAGTTTTCCGTAGAAGAAGAATACGCAGATAACAATAATAATTGACCTAATTGTTCCTTCCAGATACGCCTTGGCAGGGACAATCTGACAACGGGGGACTTCTCGTCCTACGCCTTGCTGGCCAGATACACCGGTCCTTACTCATTGTCTCAGGAGTACCTGGCCTGCCACTCACGAGGGGTCCTTGGAAGATATCTCAGCATCCAGAAGGTTCCACCAGGCACTACTTACTTGGGGTTGCTGGAGGTGGAGGTGTACGCCACAAAGAGGCCTTGAAATATCAATATTATAGTCAAAATAATCTTCTTTTTCTTCTCTCTGAAAATGTTACAAGATAAAAGGACTCAATTCATGGCGATTTCCAGAATAAAAAAAAATAAAGTTTAATTTTTTTTCAATGCCCTTTATGAGAAATAGAAAAATTGTGTAAACTGAGTTAGAAAGCCTTAGAATTTTGTTCTTCTTCTTCTGCCCAAAATCCCGAATGATGTTTAGTTTTGCTTCAGTAGAAAAGTTTACACAACTTCAATTTTAACATTCTATGAATTATATATAGTTAGTGATATTCAATTCCCCTGGCAATCACTTTTGCTTTATGAGTAAGGACGTTGTATGAAGAGATCTGGAAAATGCTAATCAGCCTATTATAGTTTTCTGTAAAAGAAAATGATTGAGATGGCTTTGTCTCTCTGTCCCCACGTTTTCTGTCCGCCCTCAGATCTTAAAAACTACTGAAACTAGAGGACTGCAAATTGGTATGTTGATCATCCACCTCCAATTGTTGGACATACAAAACTGCAGCCCTTTAGTCTCAGCAGTTTTTATTTTATTTAAAGTTAAAGTTAGCCATGATCGTGAGTGTCGCACCGCTATAGGTATCAACAGCACAGGCCACCACAGGGCAGTGGCTGAGAGTTTCATGGACCGTGGCTGAGATTTTCATACAGCGTTATACGCTGTACAGAAAACTCGATTGCATGGCATTTTTTACTTGATTATTTCTGTTTCTAAGATGAAAATCCTAACATGAATTCCGAGGAAGAATCAAGTCAATATTTGAGATGGTATAGAATCGGATAATTGATTGACTGATCTGTCAGTGCTGATTTCTTTAAAGCACAAAGATGCATCATCTAAAGCCAAGTTCCTCTGGAAGCTAACGATAATATAGCCTACTTCTTGGTTACTTTGAATCATCGCTCACGGAATTAATGATCAAGGCCAGCGTTCTATCCTCCTCTCTCCTCAGAGGAAGTCGTGTTGTGGAGAGAAACGGAGCTGGTCTGGCGTTCCACTGGCAGCTGGTCTAGTCCTCAAGGAGGAGGTTATCTATCGTCAGCATCTAATTTCAGGTCACCGTAGTGCCGTCAGTGCACCCCATGCAGCGCACTGTAGGCATTACTTAAGGTTCTTTGCAACGGGCCTTCGGCCCCTAGTGCAACCCCTTTCATTCATTTTACCGTACTTCCGTTCATATTTTCTTTCCTCCATCTTACTTTCCACCCTCTTTTAACAATTGATTCATAGCGTTGCTTGTTTTGAGGTTTTCCTGATGTTACACCTTTCAAACCTTTTACTGCCAATTTTGTGATTTAGTGCTGAATGACCTCAAAGGTCCCATTGCTCGGAATTTGGCCTACATTCTATATTCAGTACATTCAATTCAATTCAATCTATTTTCAGGCGAAATATTTCCTTGTAATTTGTCCCTCTCCATCACAACGTTCTTAATTAGGCTGAGGAAGGACTTTGTTGTTTGTTTGTTTGTTTGTTTGTTTGTTTGTTTGTTTGTATGGTGTTTTTCCGTTGCACGGAACCAGCGGTTATTCAGCAACCGGACAAACGGCTTTATGTGACTTCCGGACCACGTTGAGAGTGAACTTCTATCACCAGAAATACACATCTCTCACTCCTCAATGGAATGGCCGAGAATCGAAATCGCGATCACCGAGGTGGGACGCCAACCCATACCAACCACGCCACTGAGGCGCTAGGAAATCTTTGGCAAATAAGAAAAGCGAAGTTGTTATTCGATCTCAGTCTCAAATGTCTCCCAAATCTTCGGTTTTCCCAGCGAGAGATTTGCAACCTGAAATGATTGACGTTTATTTCTCACGAACACCATATTCTTTGGAAGCCTGAATTTCAGGTCAATGTGGGGTTGTTCCATATGAATAGGTTTATCTACTGAATAATGATAATTTTATTATTTCAGTCACATTAAAGCAAGTTTTCACATCTCATAGGACACGCAAATGGATACAGAGGTGCCTATAAACACATCATTAGAAGGCCCTTCTCAAGAAAAGGAAACCATTGGGGTTTTTATGTGAGGATTCTCTATTAAAATTCCTATTAATGTGTTGTGTGTCTAGACGAAAATGCAATAAATGTGTTGAACTTCCCTGGATTTGCATAATTACATAACACACACACACACACACACACACACACCCTATATATATATATATATATATATATATATATATATATATATATATATATATATATATATTTCGTGTGTGTTATGAACACCTTTTCCTTGATAATCTCAATAAGCTACTTAGTTTTTATTCGGATGCTCTTAATTTCGTTGAGTTAATTGCCAATTTACTTTTTTTATTGGGAATAAAAAATTTGAGATTGGGGTCAGTCAAGACCGAGTGACATTGCAAGTAAGTTAGTTTCTTGTGAACTGTCTAGAAGGTTTTTTTCTTATTTTTATTGTTTTGAAGCTAAATCCTAATAGATTTGATAACTCTTCAAAAGTCATTATTTGGAGAAACTTTTATTTAGAAAATAGCTATAGTAGTATGTGATTTTGTTTGCAATTAGAGGACATTAAGTAGCAGAGTATTTGCTCAAAATGAGACAAATAGTATGTCTAGTAAATCAAGAATGACACCATTTATTACGGAACCTGAACAGTTAGAAAATAACTTGAACTTTGGCGAGCAATGGCGATATTAATAAGGTGACTCATCATGCAAGCATTCAAATGCCAATTGTCTCAAGCGTCACCTGTCAAGAAATAAATGATGGGAATTTTTTTTCTTTTTCCGGATTTTTCTTAGATTTTTGGTCATTCATCTCTGTTCAGTGAAGTCACGATATTTTGTTTACATTTGGCTGGATGTACCTTGTCTTGTAAAAAAGTTATTTCTTGATTCTTCTTATATTATTGCTGAGAATATTAATATCATTAGAGACGGCATTGTGAATATGGAGACACCAACAACCCACTAAGGAATAAACTGTAAAGCAGCTTATAGAGGAAGCCAGGCCAATAACGAAAAACTTGGAACTGAAGCTAACGGAGATCGTCCAGTGGAAATTCTATTATGAAACAGTCTCCACCTGCTCGTAATTCTCTTTTCATGGCAGATAGTGTCAATATTTTTAGTGCCAAATAAGAGGAATTAGAAAAATATTCTGGTTATGATGCAAGAGCTGGATACTTAACTAAACGTTTTCTTATAATTCTGCCCAAACTTCTAAAAAAAAAAAAAGAGAAAAGAGGAAGAAAAAAACGGCTTGACTTGAGGCGTATTTTACTCGTGAGTAAGTTTTACAACTTCAATTCTAAGGCGCCATTGATTTTCAACCTAGAGGCATAATTTTCTTGTTATTTGTTTCCGAAAGGTCTAGTTTCCGTTTGGCTTAGTTAAAGTCACTGCTTTGCATATCATTGCAGTCTTTTAGCAGGACAAGAAGAATGTTGAAATATTCTCGCGATGACATTTTCAGGACAAGGTTTAAAATGCTAAAAGAGCTAGAGGTATTTCTACAGAAGCAGTCCGCACTGACTGCAAGGAAACTAACCGCGGATACGACATCCACTAGGGATTGGGGCGTCCAATGTATTTCGCCGTGTTTAGTACTGCCCTAGTGGGGGGGAGGGGGTGGTTAATTACAGTCGTCCGAATAATATTACTTGAAATAATTGTTCAGGAGGTAAAACTGCATAGCAAAAACCGCAACTACCATAGTCTAGGCTGCCGCGGATAAGTCCCTAGATATACCGAGCTAGATTACGCTAAACAAAATTCGTAATTTGAGGAAAAATACTGCGCCCAGACCTGCTGTCGCAAAAGAAATAAATATCCTCGTATCCCATTCAGTGACTCTGACGTTTTCTTTGACTCGTCAATATAGAAAACGATGGAGGCTTTGAAAAGCATAAACAACTTGCCGTTCTGCTGTGAGGATCCAACAACAACTTTTTTCTTATAATTATTTTTTATCTATTTTCGGTATGATATCATATATTACGACCAGTTTGGTCTGGATATTTATCGAGAACAGTACCTACGTCTCGGTTTGATCCCTCGAAGTGCAACTCGTACGAATTTACGAATGTGATACGGCATTTTACAGAAATACTGAAGCTCTCCGTAGGTAGTAGTACCCATCGCTTGAAAAATATGGTCTATGCACAGTAAAGTAAAATGTGTCATATGTCAACCTGCTTGGGATATATTACTACCGATAAATTGCTGACATGTGTTTATGACAAGTTTTTACTGCAGTGGGGAAGTGTCCCTCGACGCTGCAATAATCCTCCCCAAATGGTCTAGAAATTTATTATGCCGATAGGGAGTTATCGTTCTTATGAGTTGCATGATATTTGCATTTGGCAGATTTTTTTTTTATGTGGGATCCAGGTGCAGCAGCTTTACAAAAAATATAAAAATACTTTGGTGTCCTGACGAGAGAAGATATATAGTACCAATTAGTGTTCTGGCTGAATTATGAAAGAACATACACACACCGCCTGAACAACCAGCAGAGGTCTGTCTACTGCTAATCAGTGGACTGAGAGGTATGACCCAAGTATACCTCTACATTTAGCTGACAGCTGATTTCAGGAATTACACCATTCACCATAAAAACAGCACCATATTGAAGAGCAGACGTTTTTTCTTTTCTTGTGTAATTATTACCTGATTGATATATATATATATATATATATATATATATATATATATATATATATATATATATATATATATATATATATATATATATATATATATAATGTTCAAACACACACGTATACAACACATACACACACACACATATATATATATATATATATATATATATATATATATATATATATATATATATAGATATATATATATATATATAATTACAAACGATGTCACAGAGTATGGTCCCGAACGCAAAATGAAAAGAGAGAGAGAGGGTACCTCTCCTTCTACAATATAATAAAATCCGACAAGCTATACTGTTCTTGTTACTAACAGCAAGTTATTTATTTATATATATATATATAGTATATATATATATATATATATATATATATATATATATGTCCTTTAATGTCTAATTTGCTCTACCTCGGCGTTATCATATTTTCATATATGTTAACCGACGGTGAAATTTTTAGTTGATAAGAAATTCGTCAGTTCATAGGCGTGAACCACAGAACTAAAATAAAGATAGTACAGTGAAGCGCTTTAACCACAAGGCTATTAAAGGACATTGTAGCTTGATGCATATATATGATAACAACGGTGATGATAAGACATATACATGTGTGTGTTATAGTTTTTGTAATTATTGATGTCACTTAGGCAGTGGCCATTGGTTTTTAATTTAATGTAGAAACTATAAATTAGTTTTACACAGTAATAGCTTATTCTTCATGGCAACCCACTGCAGGTTGTGTGTTTTTTTTATTTTTTTTTATTTATTGTACCTCTTATCTTTACAGGTTTCCCTGGAATCAAAACTGGTTTTGAACCCAAAATAATCTAAGTTTAAAAGTGAGCTTAAGTAACATGAAGTCTAGGTTCACTTTTTTCATACTGGGAACAGAGTAGAAAGATGTCGAAGTCCTTCCTTGACACCGAGAGAGAAATCATGTGTCACTTGCACACTCATCGAGTATCATAACACAGTTCACGCCCAACCTTTCTTTCCTTCTTTTATGATCACCTCTTTCCTCTCCCTCCTTTTGTAAACCTTCCGGCGGAAGTATCTGACTTCATAAACCAAGTCATAGTGAACATGATGTCCGAACTAACACATATTTCACCTTCACTTTTGTGATCACTTTCGTCTCTCATACTCATGGTCACGTTTCTAAACTGCTGACCTACCTAGTAGGCTGTCTGGCAACCTGCAACGGACCTGGACAAGAATCGGTTTTTATGTCTCTGATATCTCTTCTTAGTCAGCATACCTGATTACTCTCTACTTACTTCCTCTCTCTCGAAGGACAATCTCTTTGACAACCTCTTTGTTATCCGACCATGTGGTTTACGACTTCTAGAATCGCTTCAGTAAAAAAGCCTCGGCCAGGCAGCAGATTCCCTAACTATAAACCAAGTATGTACCGAAACTTCCCTGAAAAAAGCGGGACGCCTTATCTTAAGATTCTTGAAAATAGTTTCATTATGTTTCCCACACCCAAATTGCTGGTTAGCGAATTCCACCTCACCTAACGTGGGGGCATAGCATAAAAAAACCGGGACCGGTGCAATACTAGTCTCGGAAATTTGCGTCCAGGCAACCTATCTGAATCCGGCAGCGCCTAATAGAGCGGCAGCCCGGACCGTTGAGATACAACGAACGAGATACCGACTGTAACCCCTACTGGTATTTAGGAGTAGACTTGTAAACTGTGAAACTGACCGTCTGCCAAAAATATATGGGTGGCTTACTTAACAAGCACCACTAATTGCTCGTTAGATTTTGGGTCTAGATCCAATATATGAGATACCAGTTGAAACTAATATAAAATATATCTGCAGACTCTACTGATTATAGAATGACCAGTGACAGACATTTTGGAGGGTGGGTTTCCCCTGACAGACGCACTGAAAAGGAGATACCGAGTAAAATTAACACTACAATAGCACTGCACATCCTAGAATACTGTGGTGGTAATGACAGACGTTTTAGTGGGTGGTTACCCCCTGACAGACACCCCACAACGAGTGGGGGAGGGGGAGACAGGATCTCCATCCAACATCATAGTACCAAGTAAAATTTTTACTATTACAATAGCACTGCACTTCCTAGAGTACTGCAGTGGTAATGACAGATATCTTAGTGGGTAGTTAACCCCTGACAGGCACCCCACAACGAGTGGGGGGGGAGGGGGAGGGGGAGCCAGGAACTGCATCCAACATTGGAGATACCAAGTAAATTTTGTACTACAATAACACTGCACATCTCAGAGTACTGCGGTGGTAATGACAGATATTTTAGTGGGTGGTTACCCTCTGACAGACACCCCACAACGACTTGGGAGGGGCAGGGGTAGCCAGGATCTGCATCCAACATTGGAGATAACAAGTATGATTTGTACTACAATAGCACTGCACATCCTTGAGTACTGTGGTGGTAATGACAGACATTTTGAGGGTGGTTACCCTCTGGCAGACACCCCACAACAAGTAGGGAGGGGAGACAGGATCTGCATCCAACATTGGAGATATAAAGTAAAATTTTCACCACAATAGCACTTCATATCCTAGAATGCTGTGATGGTAATGCCAGACATTTTAGTGGGTGGTTACCCTTTCACAGACATAACCTACGATTGGAAGGGAGAGGTGGGACACCTTGAAATATTTCAAAATCTATCATAGGCAATAATAATATTAGAAATATGGTAAGTATCTGAAAATCGTGAGCCTGATAAAATGTAAAAGGCAAAAAATTCAAGAAATATTGTGTTGTTTCAGGATAAGAATTACTGCCGGAGTTATTTTTTAAAATTCCTATTGAAGTATGGAATATTTTCACTTCATTAATTCCATCACATCTATATAAATACTATGTGTGAGACTTCCTAGGCTTGGTCTACTTTCTATAGTTTCACACACACACACACCACACACCACACACACACACACACACATATATATATATATATATATATATATATATATATATATATATATATATATATATATATATATATATATATATATATAGTATATATATATATATATATATATATATATATATATATATATATATACTATATATAATATTAGCACTATCCTTTGGTTTGGAGTTATTACTTCGCACAAAGTATTTTATCTGAATGGGACGGGGTCACAATTGGCAACAGCTACAAGTATGTGTGCTGAGCCATTTTTGAATAATTAAACCAGTCATATGGCGCCAATTAAACCAGTCATATGGTGGCACTCTCAATTCCTCTAAGAAAGAAATGTAAGATAAGTATTCTCGTTTTGATAGCGTCTTTGGTCATTTTCTTTTCTTGCCTGTAGTTAGGGCACTGCAGCCATGTCGAGGCTCGTAGCCCGATGTGTCTTACCATAACTGAATTGTTCTTTAGTTGCTGTTGGTTCGTGTGGATGAAATGAAATTTTTATCGGATATGGGAATTCGATTGATATTAAGACCAAAGTCCCATCATAAAGAGCCGTTTTAACACCCACACATTCACAAAGAGATGATGTATCACAACACAAATAATTACTGGAAGCGGAAATGTGAATGAATTGTTCAGGATAAGCTAACTATAAAGATTAAAACATTTCCTCCATTTTATTTTATTTCCCCCTCCCGAAGTTGACGATCATACAAATTGGAGCTCCTGACTCCCAAATTAAGTTGGCCTATAATATCATGTGAATTATCTAATAGTCCACTTATTTTCGGCTGCCTCACTCAAATTGATCTGTACGCTATCACCAAGTATCAGGTACCATATATATATTACACCCCCTTTATTCCCTAAACTACACAAACTGGGAACTCTTACCTGTTGCCAACGGTGCCCTGTCTGTAAGATGTCACGAGGCTTATTAAGACTGCGTAAATATACAAAAATATCATTTATTTCCCAAAGCAATTGGTTATAACAAAGAACAAAATGATTAACAAGTCATAATGGCATAAATACCCAAATCTGCCCATAAAGAAAACCAATAAGATAACATTCTACCTTCCGGACTAAGGTTACACTCTCAAACCCCAAACAAGTCACATTGTCTAGTATTAGTCAGTTATCAGTTAGAGAATCCCATTCCTAATCAACCATGAAATCGGACCCATCTGTAATAAAGATAATAGTTATATAGACACCCCACGTCACTCTTTTCAAAGTATTTACGTAAAGAGAATATTTCCACACTTCTCTCTCTTTTCCAAAGGTAACAGATTTTCTAAATTTTTATAGAAGTGTCTTACCTTTTCGATGGGCGTTTTTCTCCCGACACTTCGAGCAACCGCTTGTTCTCTCCTTTGCACAAAGAATGCGTCTTCCACAAGATACCCTGAACCAGTAGGCTGTAATACGCGTACAAACTAATGCACATGCCTCGCAAACGGGGAACGACCTCTGAGACAAGTTGCTTGTTCAGCAAATACCCTTCTCTCCCATGTGAACTTTGCAGTGTACCACCCCTTGTCTCTAGGCGAGCAGAGCTATGTGACTTTATTATTATATAAAACACTTTAAACATATTATTAGCCATTCCCCTCTTCACTCTCTATAGGAGCTCGGCTACCCCCTATGCTAGCACCCGCCTAGCTCTAGAACACAAGCGTCTTACAATATATATAAAACCAGAGGCTGCTCAAAAAAGAAAATAATGCACTCCCGTCTCACACCATATCGGCAACTAATGCCCAATGTATCAGTGTACCACATGACTTAGAGCCACCTCCGTTGCCGGAGCACTTGTGCTCGTCGAATGCATAAAAGTTTAAGGACTCCAAGTACACAAATGGCGATCAGTATAGCGGCTAACATGGATCATTACTATTGGTATAGTATAGCGGTCATCGAAAAAAAAAGGTTCATCTTCACCACTATCTTCGAGTGGCGGACAGTAATGGACTCCACTGTAGGCGGGATTCGAACCGCCTTATGGCTTCCGTGAAGGTGTCGGTGAAACACCTTTATCGACGAGTTGTAGACACGCCGACTAAGTACCATGAAGAAGTCTGTAGAACCCTGCAGGAACTGTCAAACTGCTGGGATCCCTGTAGAATGAGCGAATTGTTTGTAGACGCAGGTCGAGTACGTAACCCAACTCGAAACAACTCAGCACGCGCCATTATTCAGCGTCTGCGACCCTCGTGAGTGTATCCAACACCCTCCCGTCGCGAAACTGTAGATTCGACGTTTTCTACTGAGTAAACGTGGTCACCACCCCCCCGTTATTCTATGCAAGTGCTACTCGCACCCGCCTCATCGAAGACTGTAGACTCCCTGGTTTATCCCAGAAATTATATCGAAGACATCTCATCCTTTGCCAAGGCAGTCCACAAAATGCCCTTCGTGTGTACTTGACTCAATCTCTGGTACTGTAGAACGAAGTCGTCTCCCTTGGCATCCTCACGTAGAGTTGGGAATTCTCCAAAGTCATTGTGTGTCCGTATTTAAAAGGTCTACATGGTCATAAAATAACTAAAGTCTTGTTTTAACCCCACAAATTCGTCACTAATTAATATATTCAATCTACTAATCAAATATTAGAAAAAGAAAAATTCCTCGCTAAACCAAATAATCTTTACCTACTGAATTCTCACAAATAATCCCATATCTGACAAACACACTATCAAAAGATAACTCATAAAGTCTAACAGTAAAAACCCCTTTATGGTTTATATAACTAGCCTCCATAAAATATAATGCGAACACCCTTCTATCCAACCCACATACCCTGACAAATTATATCTTCTATCTAAAAGATAAATGCTATTTAGAGCTTAACCCTCATTGCAACATCTCTCGTAAGAAGAAAGAAAAAGAGAGAAAAAATAAATAAATAAATAAATAAAAATAAGATAATACAACAATAGTAGTGAACTTTCCCCTCCCCATTACACAGCGTACATAAGAGAAAGAAAAAGAAAACCATCAGTTGTTTAATCATCTCGGACGACGTTAAGAAAGAAAAAAAAAAAACATATATAATTCAACATCTTTTCCCAAAAAGGAATGTGTACCGTTACAGAATCTGCTAGCGCAGCAACCCTATCGACAAGAAAAAAATCCCCTTATATGACACGTTCTCGTGAAATGTCATAATCGGCATCTCCGAAAACCGTGCAAATCCCCGAGTCAACAATTCCAAAGGGAAGGTTCGCAACCGGACTCCTTACAGCAACTTCACCAAAAAAAGAAACCCACCTTTGAACACGTCAGGTGCTTAGCATTGCAGCATAATCAGACCCGCGACGCTAGAAACTCATGATTCTCAAAAAAAATGTTTAGTACTGATCTTCGTAAGCACACCCCCCAGAACCATCTCATTATACATAAACCATCATCTTAATAATAACACCACTCAGGTGACATAAATAATTCCTCTATTTAATTACTGACCCCACGCTAAAAAAAAAAAAAAAAAAAAACATCCGGTTTCTCAGCTAAAGCAAACATTTGCCGAAAAATATTAACCCGAAATCTTACGCCAAAACGCCGCAGACTTACATACAATAGAGAAAAACATTCGAAGGAAACAAAGGAGAAGGAAAAAAACAAAAAAAAAATTGCAAAGCCATTCCGTCATCAAATTACAAAAACAGATACATGAAAAAGAGGAAAAATGAATGCAATTGCGCGATCATATATTAATTGCCACAACCAATTCTTTTTCAATTTCGAGGTATGTGTTAGCTTCGACTGACCTGTTCGTTCATTTAAAACTACAAACCTATTTCCAATTTTCTCTTCAATGACTTTAAAAGGACCTTCAAACTTCGGGCCTAGTTTGTAATTTAACTCATTTCTCACGTTAAGTTTTAAAAATACCTTATCACCGACATTGATCTTGGGATCAGATGATTTACTAATAATCTTTTGAACCATATCTCTGGTTGTGGACTCGAGATTACGGCTAAGACTGCGTGTCCTCTCTCGCTGTGGATATCAGCGCTTCAACTGTATCCTCCCCCTGGGGAGGCGTAGTTAACAAATCAAATGTGCCTCGCGCTGGATAACCAAACAAAGCTTCAAAAGGGGACATTTTAATTGAATCGCTAACCATGGTGTTAATGCTATGTCTAACAACGTTAATATATCTGTCCCAATTTCTATCATTACCACCTACCATTTTTCTGAGCGCTTCGAGCACTTTCCTGTTTGCTCGTTCGCACAACCCATTAGCCTCGGGTCTGTATGGAATAATTGTTACTTTCTGTATTTCCATGAATTCAGCTCACACTCCAAGGTTTTGTTCACAAATTCCCTCCCATTGTCGGTTAATAGAACTTCGGGTGAACCGTATCTGCAAACGATACCATTGAAAAATGCTATGGCTACTTCTTCGCCGTTTTATGCTTAAGTGGGAAAATTTCTACTATCCTTGTAAGTTCATCTATTATCACTAGCAAGTACTTGTTCGCATATCTAGACTCACAAAAATTCCCTAAGACATCCATATGTATTCTCTGTATAGGATACGATCCTAATTTGCATGACGTTGTCCTAGCAGGGTTACATGCGTTGCACACAGCACAATTCCTTACGAAATTATCCACAGCTTTAACCCATATATTTTTCCAAATGTATTTAGCCCAAACCTCATCATAAGTTTTTTCTATTCCCAAGTGAGGACTACCGAACCTGCAATGAACTATATCTAAAACCACTGGAATTAGGACTTTCGGAATTACGATCTGTGTCGTATCTCCTTTACTTTCACTGGTTCTCAACTTATATTTAATTTTTCTAACCACAGATTTCCTTCTAACTCCAAACCCGAAAAAGCAAGCTATAACGTTTCTTGACTATTCCCCTCTCAGAAATGCTTTCGCATCTGCTAAGACCTCGTCTTCATCTTGCTTTAGCTCTATGAGGGGTATATCCCATTGTATGGGTTCGTTAGTGACCTGCGCGACTTGGAAACCTTCCGCGTCATAAAACTCCTGCTCAAAGCGTCCGCGACATTTAATTTGCCCTCTATATATTTGAGCTTTGCATCAAAATCTCTGATAGTTATTAAACCATCCGAGCTCTTTTGGGAGACAAATCGGGTTTATTAAAAAGATCGAGTAACGGTTTGTGGTCTGTAAGGACTTCTACTTTATTCCCCATCAGTAACATTTTAAAATGAACTAAGCTCGACACTATTGCAAAGGCTTCCTTATCTATGGTGGCCATGGACTTCTCGTACTGCCTTTTGTCCTGAACTTCCTGCTATAAAAAGCTATAAGATGAAATTTCCCATCAAACTTTTGCATAAGGCATGCACCTATGCCTTCCTGGCTTGCATCAGTCACTAATGTAAAAGGTTCCTTAAAATCTGGAAACTTCAAAACCGGGGGATTCATTAGCGCATCTTTAAGCTTTTGAAAACTCTCCGCCTGGGATTCCTTCCATTGAAATTGAAACGTCTTCCCGCAACACATCAGTTACGGGAGCTGCTATGTTAGAAACAAAACCCTTTTACGAACCTCCTGAAGAAACCGGCGATACCCAGGAATGACTTAATCTCTTTCTTTGATCTGGGGATGCGAAAATTCGCTATTGCTTTTGACTTTATCGTCATTTACTCTAACCCCTTCCATAGTCATATTGACGTGACCGCTAAGTATGTGATCTGCTTTTCAAGAACGAACACTTGGCTAGCTTGATTTTTTCAACCCCGCTAATCTATTGCCTCCTAAGTACTTCTGTAAGCACTTCCAGGTGTTGCGCGATCGTGTCCGTTGCGATCAGGATGTCATACCATATACACAAAACCATTTTCGCCCAATAACCCGTGCAAAACTGTGTTCACCAACCTGGTAAAAGTCATCGGAACTGCCGATAAACCGAAAGGCATTCGCGTAAGTTCATAGTGTCCCTTGGGCACTGAAAAGGCGGTATATTCCTTTGCTACTCTCGCTGAGAGGACCTGTAAGAACCTTGCGCCAAATCAATTGAGCTATATATTATGTCCCCCTCCCCCAATTTCGACAAAAAGATCTGGTATGCACGCAACTGGTAGCGGTCAGGGATCGTTTTCTCATTTAACGTCTAAAATCGACGCATACACGACCGAACCGTCTTTCTTAGGTACCGCTAACAAGGGAAAGTTGTAAGGAGAACACACTGGGTCTAATGATTCCTTCTTCTTCCCATCTATTAACTTCTTTCTCTACTGTTGCTCTGATTTGAAAGGTACTGCGATATGCAGGAATATAAATAGGTTTTGTGTTGCTCTCCAAATTTACCTTATGCTCTAACACATTAGTCACCCCAATTTTAATCACCTTGCAAGGCTACCGTATCCCAAATTCCGCCAAGAGCCCGCTTATCGCTTCAACGTGTTCGCTAGAATCCGCATTAGCCAATGTGTTCACTAAATGTTTGTTTCCTTGATTGTATTTCTGCCTCCGAAAACTCAGGTTTCCCCTCTACGATAGCCACAGCAACCACTATCGCAGTTCATCATGGAAGTCTACTATATATGTAAATTTTTTTCTGGTATCTCCTAACTGTATCATTACAGTTTAATAGCTCCACCCACGTACCCCATTCTTAGATACACTGTTTCACCGATGCCGTGCTAACAACTCCCCTGAGCTTTTCACTGTTTTCAATAACACACACATCAATGTGGGTTTTCTCATTTCCTTCAATTTAACTTTACCATACTTTGAACCTGGTAGTAACATAACTGTCTTCAAATAAAACTCCCCTCTATATTTTGTGGTTAGTATCTCCCCTTGACCACCGCCCCATACAAAAAATTACCACCCTCAGTATTATCCCCAGCATTGTTTAGTATCAGAAACAACATCCATATTAGTATCATCCCACCCGTATTGTTAGTATCATTGTTACCACTATGAACTCTGATAGAATCCCGTCAATCGATCTCCCAGATCACCAACGTGTGTTTTAACATTACCTTTTCCCCATAACACTCGTATCACCGCCATTAATACCACCGAGCACCTCTCCTCTTTCAATAACCTCCATGTCCTCCATTCTATTCACGTCCTCATATGGTATGAGGTTAATTCATTTTCCCGATTGTTATCCATTAGCACCCCCATGGATCGAAATCTTGTGTCTTCTACAAGCAGATGAACCTCCCAACAAGATTTTATTACCTAACGCAATTCCTTTTTATTACCAAAAAAAAGGTTCTGTTAACACTCTGTCACCGAGAGCAAACCTTATTTGTACACAACCGTAGAGGCTGCAAAGGGTAATTGGAGAACATGGATTGATACAAATTATAGTCCATTAGATTTAATTGATGCTCCAGTGTCTATGAAAACCAGGGATATCCACATCCCCTACGTTCCATAGACTATGGGCTTGGGCTCTGGGCGTCCCCCACAGACCACAATGGCATGTACCAATCACCTTTGTACCCTTTTTGTTGATCGGGCTTCCAAAAATTTCGCCGATCCCTTTGCCCTCTGGTTTGAACCCGCCTGGGAAGTTCTCACATTATTTAATTACCACCAAACCTTGCGGTGCAGGCCTCGCATCTCTCCGTATCTGAGACGGACAAGACTGCCAATAATGCTCAGTACTTTTACACATTCCGCAATATTTTAACCCTACACAATTTCTTTGGATGTCCTGGTTTATTGCAGTTGAAACAACGCAACTGCTGTTGCTTTTGATCGATCGATCTTTTGTTATACTCAACTTTTGCACACAGACAATGAGGAGAAGTTCCGTGTCTCTCTGTACTCTATCCCTCGAGCTTGTCCCGTTAAAAATTGTGCTATCTACGGTGGGACATTTAGACCTGTGTTTATCTATTTGGATATAAAGTAATTCTTCGTCTGAGGTAGGCTCAACTTTTTCATCAAAGCTATCCACTATTGCATCGGGTACCTCGTGTAAGAGCAGGGAAAAATAGATCAGTTATGAACATTATTTAGAGGGAGATTATCCCTGTAACCCATTTGAGATGTTTTCAATTTTCCTACCCAATCTGCCACTGCGTCAAACAGCTTTGAACTATGTTCTACAAGGCTATTAGTGCCTTTCCGTAGTTTTTATAAAGACCTTGAAGGTCTCTCACCCCATATCTCCGTGTTCCTTTGAGCCATATGCTGTTTTCAAAATGCTTGCAAGTCGTCCAGGTACGACATTTTGTAAATTGAAACGCCCTTGACCTATGACTGAGGTCTCCCTTATTGAAATCTAGCAAAGCTTTCGCCTCTCTGAATGCCTCTACATCGTCTACTATATTCTTTCCCGCTAAATAGTTATTAACTCCTTCTATGAAAAATATTCACAGGTGTGACAAAGCGCCATCCACGATCCCTTTGAACGGGCTGACCCCCGCAGAAATGTTCGTCACGTGATGTATTAGCATCGTCGGTTTAGTATCTGCCATTTTATCTTGTTTCCCAAGGCTGTTTCCCCCGATCACTCAATAACATCAATGTACTTATATACACTAAGCCCAATCAAGAAAAAAAAAATTTTTTTCCCAACTAACAGATAACCAAAGGTAAGGCGTGGCCCCATCCCCAATCACAAAATCAACCCCACGAAAATGACCAATAAAAAAAAATGATAATAACAAGAAAGGGATAGGAAAAGAAGAACGTAAGGTGTTTCCGAGCTAACTCGCCTCTCTCTCTCTCTCTCTCTCTCTCTCTCTCTCTCTCTCTCTCTCTGGCCCGACTTGCCGCAAAAATCCCACTCAGGCAAGTTCGCCACCACACAACACAAGGAACATGAACAGACAAAAGTTTAAAGAAAATCCACAAAACAAAAGAGAAAAAAAATAGAAAAAAAGAAAAAAACTCGAAAATACACTTACGTCTTCATATGACCGTACAACCGAATTCACATACACCGCAAACATGCGCGAACTGCGAAACACTTGAAATATGTCGAAAACTAAACTTTTTTTTTCTTTTTCTTTTTCCTCTTTTTAACACCTTTATTCCGTAATCTCAAGAAATCAACTGACTTGGCTTGGGAGAGGAAGACTGTCTGAGGAACAGCTTCTCTCTGTCGAATCAGCAGTAATGAGCCCTGAGTTGCCTGTGACATGATTAATAACCCCTTCTCCTATCAAATAAAAACCGAAACCCCTCCCATTTCTAACTGTCACCAGTACCCTTCGGAGCGTAACCTCAGCTTGAAAATATATAAAAAGCCTTTACCGCTGGCACCACTATTACACCCCCCTTTTAATTCCCTAAACTACACAAAAACTGGGAACTCTTACCTGTTGCCAACGGTGCCCTGTCTGTAAGATGTCACGAGGCTTATTAGACTGCGTAAATATACAAAAATATCATTTATTTCCCAAAGCAATTGGTTATAACGAAAGAACAAAATGATTAACAAGTCATAATGGCATAAATACCCAAATCTGCCCATAAAGAAAACCAATAAGATAACATTCTACCTTCCGGACTAAGGTTCACTTACTCTCAAACCCCAAACAAGTCACAATTGTCTAGTATTAGTCAGTTATCAGTTAGAGAATCCCATTCCTTATCAACCATGAAATCGGACCCATCTGTAAATAAAGATAATAGTTATATAGACACCCCACGTCACTCTTTTCAAAGTATTTACGTAAAAGAGAATATTCCACACTTCTCTCTCTTTTCCAAAAGGTAACAGATTTTCTAAGTTTTTATAGAACCTGTCTTACCTTTTCGATGGGCGTTTTCTCCCGACACTTCGAGCAACCGCTTGTTCTCTCCTTTGCACAAAGAATGCATCTTCCACAAGTACCCTGAACCAGTAGGCCTGTAATACGCGTACAAACGAATGCACATGCCTCGCAAACGGGAACGACCTCTGAGACAAGTTGCTTGTTCAGCAAATACCCTTCTCTCCCATGTGAACTTTGCAGTGTACCACCCCTTGTCTCTAGGCGAGCAGAGCTATGTGACTTTATTATTATATAAAACACTTTAAAACTATTATTAGCCATTCCCCCTCTTTCACCTCTCTATATATATTCAGGGAAGAAAATCTAAACTCAAATAAAGAAAAAATTATACTTACGCAGTTGATGTTTAAGTCAGCCGAGTGTGTTTGTCTCTCAACTTCCCGCCGGCACGCACCACAGGCAGCCTATGCAATGTTTTCAATACAATCTATCGATGCTAGCTTTGACGAACCGTTATTCGGCTAATTTCTCCCTACCTATTTATTTTTTTCTTTATTTGTTCATTATCCGTAGTACAGGCACTAACATCATATTATATCCTCACGTCTGTTCAATGTATTTACCATTGTTAATATGATTTATAATGCGTCTCCAACAGTCATAAAAATGCCGAGTGACTTCGGAAGGCCATATTGAAAGGTCTCGGTCCAGCTCTTAGTACTATATTTTATTACTATTACTTTATTATTATTATTATTATTATTATTATTATTATTATTATTATTATTATTATTATTATTCGACCCAATTTCACAGAGAAAAATTACCTTACGGAAACACACCTAAGCACTCCAACCATTGTGGTCAGGCCTAAGCATCTGCTCTTGGATCTAAGCAGTGTCAAGTATATATGGTTCCTGTGTAAATACAGGACTTTCTTTGCATATAGTAGCGAAGCACTAACTAAACAGTAATATAGTACACTCACTAAACACCAACACTTACAATGACCTTACTCAGTAAGCACTCACACTTGCATACATTCACTATACACACGTACACACGCACACACACACACACTTAACATACACTCACACACACTCTCAATAACACAAAACACTCTGAATACCCAACACTCACTAGGCACTCATATACACTAAATGCTCACTAAACACTTGAAACACTAAATTTACTAATACTCATTATACCCCAAACACTCGGTAAACATTCACTAAACACTCACTTAATCTTAAACATTAATTAAACACTAAACATTCACTAAACCCTAAGCACTCATTAAATACTAAATGCTTACCAAACCCTAAGCACTCATTAAATACTAAATGCTTACCAAACCCTAAATACTTATTAAATACTAAACAGTGAATGAACATTCACTTATTAAAAACTTAATAAACACTTACATACTAAACATTTGCTAAACACTAACATTCACAAGACATTCACTAAACGCTCACTTAAAATTTGCAAAACTTTCACTAAAACCCTAAACACTCACTGAATACTTACACACTAAATATTCACTAAACACTACCATTCACATGGCATTCACTAAACGTTTCACTAACATTCACAAAACATTTACTAAAACCCTAAAGACAAAACATTCACTGGATACTTACACAATAAACATTCAATAACATTCACAAAACATTCACTAAACCCAAAGACTCAGTAAATATTCACTGAATACTGACACATTAAACAGTCACTAAACCCAAAACATTCGTCAAACACTTACTCATAAACATTCACTAAACGCTTACTCACTAAACCCTAACAATTCGCTAAACACTGACTCATTAAACATTAACGATAGAAAAAATTGACAATCGCACTAAATTTTCATTTCTCTTGTTTTCTTTACATTAATGCTAGGTGATTATTTTTTTGGCCTAGTTTGCTCTTGTATTTATTCATAATCTTCTTGAGAGAATGGAAATGTTCGAAATAACTTGGTGTGTAGAGAGATTGTTTAAAAAACAGAGATCCTCTGTGTCCTTCCTCAGCCAGGTGTATTATATCTGACGAATTTTACACCAGCCGAAAAAAAATCGACTATAGTAACAACAATATTCATTCATAAAACTGATAATACAAAAATGTATCCATGATTTCATTAGCATGAAAGTCAGTTGAAATCAAAAGAAGGTAGTCCTGCTTCGATAAAACAAACCGAGTATGCTATAGCGCAATTATTATGATCTGTACCCTGACTATAACGTATATATTACATATGTATTACTATCTATTTAATGGGTGCGTAACTCTATTTAAAAAATGTTATATACATAGACATTTTACAGTAATAACTCTAATAATGATAAGAACTTATATGCTACTTTATAGTGCCAGCCTTCCAACCACCGCTACATTAATTTTCATCTCGTAAACAAAGCTAAAGCGAGTAGGGGAGACCGGGGCTAGTTGGCACACTTTTTACAATTTTGGTTATTGCGAATATAAAACACACATTTTTGCAAAATTCTTACCACCATTGAAAAATACTAACATTCATCTTTATCATAGAGCGAAATAATTGTTGTTTGCTTTCAACATAAGATAACAATAAGCTTTAGAAAAAATAACTTTTCGTGCCAACTTGCCCCACGGGGTAAGTTGGCACATTGATAATTAAAAGAAAATTACTACATTGCATTTAAATCAAATAGCAAAAATACCCCTCTGAATTTCCAAAATACAAAATATAAGGCAATAGTATTACTTCAGATCATCATCTAGTTGTAATTGTGGCAGGTGTGAAATAAATCCACGTCATAGTCTTCATGCTCCCACATGTTACATGCCCTGCACTGGACCCACACTTCTCCTGGCTTACCAAACACAGGCTTTCTTCAGATGAGCTTTCTTCTGGATCAACAGGAGCAGTTCTTAAACTCTGTATCACGCTGATGACTGATCTGAAGCCCATGTGTCTTTTCGGACATCTCTCAATCTGTTACATAACCACCCGTAAAATCAAAATCTTGAAATAGTCTGTAATTCAAAGTTGAAATTCCATCATGCCTAAACCAATTGAAAACATCAGAATAAGTAAAGCCGAGGAAACTTTACCAGGAATGTCACAGATGGGCATACTTGATCCTGGATTACCAGTCATCCACGAATCACATGCCCTGTTAACACATTTCTTCAGATGTCTATAAACTCTAAAATCCAGGGGCTGCAACTTGTGAGAACAATGTGGAGGAAATGATAGGACACTAATCTCATTATCCTTCCAAAAATCCAGAAACAAAGCGTAAATTATATAAATAAATAGGCTTACTATTGTTATCAAATAACGTGTGCCAACTTGCCCCATCCCTACCATTTGGTACAAAAACGCTTACCAGTCCACACCAAGAAGCCTTGAATTAATAATTTTAATGGTATAGAATCTTTAAACCATAAGGAAAACTATGCTATAATTGAAAAATAATCTTTATGAATGTATAGATGTTATAGCAAATAACAGAAAGATTAAAATATTTACTTACTACCATCAAAATAAAAAATTCTCATAAATTCGAGCTCCTACGTTCTATCTCTATAGAATTTTGCTGGTAATTGAGGAACCACGTGGCAATTACACAGTATATGTATTAGAGTCATCTATTGGTAAACTTTAAAGTCATTTTGAGTGTGCCAACTTACCCCTGTAGCCAACTAGCCCCGGGCTCCCCTACTATAATTGAAGTCAGTTGCTTGCTTGAAAAAATAATAATATGACTGAATTATTATGGGCCTACAGATGACTGTTACTTATATGAAACAAATAAATAATTTTTGTGTTAGATCAGCCATCGTCAACCGGGGTTCCGCGGAACCTTAGGGTTCCGTGAACGATCGCCAGGTGTTCCGTAAGAATTCATGTTTTATTTAATTATTTGTTATTTATAAGTATATATTTTTCGTTAAACATGGCGTGAGAAATCGTAGTCCTATAATTTATTTTATCGTAACATATCGTGCGAGACTTTTTCCCTCTGTTCTATTAAAGGTAATTAATACAAATGCTTATATATAATATCTATATATATATATATATATACATATATATATATATACTATATTATTATATATATTATATATATATATATATATATATATATATATATATATGTGTGTGTGTGTGTGTGTGTGTGTGTGTGTATGTATTGGGGTTCCTTGGGATGAGGAAAATTGTCTCAGGGGTTCCTCAAAGTGCCAAAGGTTGGGAAACACTGCGTTAGATAAATACAAAGGATATAGAAAGGATAAAAATATTTATTAAATATATCACGATAATGTATAATACGGGTCAATAGTAGCCCACTATAATAATCTAGACATCCATTATCAGGGCTTGCTTTCCCCCCTGCCCACCTGTTAAGGTGTGTCTGTCAGGGGGAAACCACCCACTAAAATGTCTGGTATTACCATCACAGCATTCTAGGATGTGCAGTGCTATTGTTGTACAAATTTTAATTGGTATCTCCGATGTTGGATGGAGATCCTGTCTCCCCATCCCCTTCCCCCTTCCCCCCACTCGTGGTGTCTGTCGGGGGTAACTACCCACTAAAATGTCTGTCATTACCACCGCAGTACACTAGGATGTGCAGAACTAATTTTACTTGGTATCTCCATATTGGATGCAGATCCTGTCTCCCCCTCCTCCTCCCCACTCGTTGTGTGGTGTCTGTCACGGGGTAACCACCCACTAAAACGTCTGTCATTACTACCACAGTATTCTAGGATGTGCAGTACTATTGTAGTGTAAATTTTACTCGGTATCTCCTGAGTTGGATCTAGATCCAATTAACCCCCCCTTTTCAGTGCGTCTGTCAAGGGGAACCCACCCCCCAAAATGTCTGTCACTGGTCATTCTATAATCAGTAGAGTCTGCAGATATATTATATATTAGTTTCATCTGGTATCTCATATATTGGATCTAGACCCAAAATCTAACGAGCAATTAGTGGTGCTTGTTAAGTAAGCCACCCATATATTTTCGGCAGACGGTCAGTTTCATAGTTTACAAGTCTACTCCTAAATACCGGTAGGGGTTACAGTCGGTATCTCGTTCGTTGTATCTCAACGGTCCGGGCTGCGGGACTATCAGGATGAGTTAGAGAGGGATTCATTTGAGGCTTCAGGAAGAGTTAGAGATTCATTTGAGGCTTCAGGAAGAGTTAGAGATTCATTTGAAGCTTCAGGAAGAGTTAGAGATTCATTTGAAGCTTCAGGAAGAGTTAGAGAGGGATTCATTCGAGGCCTCAGGAAGAGTTAGAGATTCATTTGAGGCTTCAGGAAGAGTTAGAGAGAGCTTCATTCGAGGCTTCAGGAAGAGTTAGAGAGAGATTCATTCGAGGCTTCAGGAAGAGTTAGAGATTCATTTGAGGCTTCAGGAAGAGTTGGAGATTCATTCGAGGATCAGGAAGAGTTAGGAGATTCATTGCGAGGCTTCAGGAAGAGTTAGAGGATTCATTCGAGGCTTCAGGAAAGAGTTAGAGATTTATTCGAGGCTTCAGGAAGAGTTAGAGAGGGATTCATTCGAGGCTTCAGGAAGAGTTAGAGATTCATTCGAGGCTTCAGGAAGAGTTAGAGAAGGATTCATTTGAGGCTTCAGGAAGATTTAGAGAGGGATTCATTTGAGGCTTCATTCTGGAAGAGTTACAGAGAGATTCATGAGGCTTCAGGGAAGAGTTAGAGATTCATTTAGGCTCAGGAAGAGTTTAGAGAGGGATTTCATTCGAGACTTCAGAAGAGTAGGAGATTTCATTTGGAGGCTTCAGGAAGATTTAGAGATTCATTTTCGAGGCTTCAGGAAGAGTTATAGAGGGGATTCATTCGAGCTTCAGAAGAGTTTAGAGGGATTCATTCGAGGACTTCAGGAAGAGTTAGAGGAAGATTCATTTTGAGGCTTTTCAGGAAGATTTAGAGAGGGATTCATTTGAGGTTAGGAAGAGTTTAAGAGAGATTCATTTGAGGCTTCAAGTGAAGAGTTAGAGATTCCAATTTTAGGCTTCAGAAGAGTTTAGAGAGGATTCATTCGAGACTTCAGGAAGAGTTAGAGATTCATTTGAGGCTTCAGGAAGAGTTGAGATTCATTTGAGGCTTTCAGGGAAGAGTTAGAGATTCATTTGAAGGCTTTCAGGAAGAGTTAGGAAGATTCATACGCGGCCTTCAGGAAGAGTTAAAGATTCATTTCGAAGGGCTTCAGGAGAGTTAGAGAGGATTCATTTTAGGCTTCAGGGAAGAGTTAGAGAGGGATTTCCATTTGAGCTTCAGGAGAGTTAGAGAGGATTCATTTGAGGCTTCAGGAAGAGTTAGAGTGGGATTCATTTGAGGCTTCGGGAAAGAGTTTAGGAGGGATTCATTTGAGTCTTTTTTTGGCTTCAGGAAGAGTTGAAGAGAGGATTCAATTTGAGGCTTTCAGGAAGAGTTAGATTCATTTGGGGAGGCTTCAGGAGAGTTAAGAGAGGGATTCTTTTGAAGGTCTCAGAAGAGTTTTAGAGAGAGATTCATTTGGAAGGTCTTCAGGTTAGAGTTAGAGGGATTCAGTTGAGGCTTTCAGGAAGAGTTAGAGAGGGATTCATTTGAGAGGCTTCAGGAAGAGTTAGAGAGAGATTCATTTTGAGGCTTCAGGAAGAAGTTAGAGATTCATTCTTTGGATGGCTTCAAAAGGAAGAGTTAGAGATTTATACGAAGGCTTTCAGGAAGAGTTAGAGATTTCATTGAGGCATTCAGTAAAGAGTTAGAGGATTCCTTTGAGGCTTCAGGAAGAGGTTAGAGAGGGATTCATTTTAAGCTTCAGGAAGAGTTTAGAGAGGGATTCAATTTGAGGCTTTCAGGAAGAGTTTAGAGATTCATACGAGGGCTTCAGGAAGAGTTAAGAGGGATTCAATTTGAGGGCTTTCAGGTAAAGAGTTAGAGATTCATTCGGGAGGTTTCAGGCAGAGTTTAGAGAGGGATTCATTTAAAGTTCAAAGGAAGAAGTTAGAGAGGGATTCAATTGAGGGCTTTCAGGAAGAGTTGAGAGGGATTTCATTTTGAGGCTTCAGGAAGAGTTTAGAGAGGGATTCCATTTGAGGCTTCAGGAAAGTTAGAGATTCATTTGGAAGGCTTCAGGAAGAGTTTTGAAGAGGGATTCAATTCCGGGGCTTCAGGAAGGGTTTGAGATTCATTTGATTGGCTTCAGGAAGAATCAGAGAGGGATTCATTCGAGGGCTTCAGGAAGAGTTAGAGAGGGATTCATTCGAGGCTTCAGGTAGTGTTAGAGAGGGATTCATTCGGGCTTTAGGAAGAGTTAGAGAGGGATTCATGAGGCTTCAGGGAAGAGAGTTAGAGAAGATTCATTGAGGCTTGAAGAAGATTAGAGGGATGATTCCATTTGAGGGCTTCCAGGAAGATTAGATTTCATTTGTTGGCTTCAGGAAGAGTTAGAGAGGAGATTCATTTGAGGCTTCAGGAAGAGTTAGAGAGAGATTCATTTTGAGGCTTCAGGAAGAGTTAGGAGATTCAGTTGAGCTTCAGGAAGAGTTAGAGAGGGATTCATTTGAGGCTTCAGGAAGAGTAGAGAGAGATTCATTGAGGGCTTCAGGAGAGAGTTAGAGAGATTCATTTGAGGCTCAGGAAGAGTTAGAGATTCATACGCAGGCTTTCAGGAAGAGTTAGAGATTCATTGAGGCTTCAGGAAAGTTAGAGATTCATTCGAGGCGTTCAGAAGAGTTAGAGAGGGATTCATTTTAAGCTTCAGGAAGAGTTGAGAGGGATTCATTTTGAGGCTTCAGGAAGAGTTAGATAGGGACTTCATTTGAGGCTAGGAAGAGTTGAGAGGATTCATTTGAGGCTTCAAGGAAGAGTAAGAGGATTCATTTTGAGGCTTCAGGAAGAGTTAGAGATTCATTTGAGGCTTCAGAAAGAGTTTGAGAGGGATTCATTCGGGCTTCATGGAAGGTTTGAGATTCATTTGACGGCTTCAGGAAGAATCAGAGAGGATTTCATCGAGGTTCAGGAAGATTAGAGATTCCCTCGAGGCTTCAGGAAGATTAGGAGATTCCTTCGAGGGCTTCAGGAAAGTAGAGAGGGATTCATTCGAGGCTTCAGGAAGAGTTAGAGATTCATTCTACGCTTCAGGAAGAGTTAGGGAGGGATTCATTCGAGGCTTCAGGAAGAGTTAAAGATGGATTCATTTGAGGCTTCAGGTAGTGTTAGAGAGGGATTCATTCGAATTTGGTTTGGTTATAAGGGATATAGACAGTGGATTTTATGAGAATGTATGAAGAATAAAAGAGATAAACGTTATCTGTCATTACATTCGGAGGAAACGATAATCATCGAGTTTGTAATGACAATATTTGTGAACTGATTTTGACTATAACGATTGTAGCAATTATCGGATTCTCTTCTCTTTTATCAAAGTAAAAAGAATTTAGCGTAGTCTCTCTCTCTCTCTCTCTCTCTCTCTCTCTGTCATTTTTATAGTAAGTGGGAAGGAAAAAGAGGCTTAACAAATGAAGTAATGATTATAATTATTATTATTTTTGTCTAGAGTGAAAAAGGAATCATTTGGCAGGTTGTAGCCAGATATAAATCCTGGTTTGCATTAATGATTTAACATATCGACGCCGCCCCCCCACCCCACCCAGCCCCCATTATATGAGTCGAGGCAGTTAACCGAAGACAACGGTAATGGAGGTTGAAGTGAAAAATCTTCAAATCCTTATTGAGGTGAAATAGCCCGTGAAGAGCTCTCTAGGAGCCTCAACTTAAAAAGTGTGAAATATTTTAAAGTCAGTGAGGGTTTTTTAATATTAATTTTTTTCGATAAAACTCCCCAGGTAAACAGTGTTTAACGTATTAAACCTCTGTTTTTAAAAAATACGGTTTTACGGTAAAATTCTTGTGATTTCTTAAACTAAAACAATAGTTATCTTACATGGACGATGTTGGATGCAGCTTTTGAAATGATCTCTCTCTTTCTCTGAAAGTCTGTAGACTGCTAGCGCTTTACAGTAGGCTGAGCCTATAATAATAAGTTCCTTGGTTAGTGGTCGTGTGAACATTAGACCTAAGAAATACCAGTAAACGAGAGAGAGAGAGAGAGAGAGAGAGAGAGAGAGAGAGAGAGATAGAGAGGGGGGGGGGGGGGGGCGATTAAACGCTAAATGAGAGAGAAAGCGCCACGCTGCCTTCCCATGGTAGAAGATAAAACTTTTCTCACTCGAAAGGAAAGAAAAGTTGGGAAGACTTTGAGGAGAGCGGAGGAGGAGGAGGAGGAGGAGGAGGTCAAGTTTAACAAAGTTTCGAGAAGAGGCGGAGGAGGAAGGAGAGGAGGAGGAGGTCAAGTTTAACAAAGTTTCGAGAAGAGGCGGAAGAAGAAGAAGAAGAAGAAGAAAAGCCTTTGTCTTGATGCTTTCCTTATTTAAGCTCAGGAAAGATCTCGGTCTTTTAATGCAAGAGGAAAGAAATAAAATAAAAACATAACAAAACATATTGAAACACTTGTGTTCTTCAGAAGAAGAATTGAAAGACAATAGGCAATTAAGCAACAGCAGAAATAATCCCAGTGACCTCACTGTCAAGAACTTGTGGGGCTGCCTCCTTTTAAATAAAATCTCTCCCGAGGTCTTGGCTGCAGTGCCCAAATTTCCCTACCTTGCAGGTTACCTCCTCCCATGGACTGTTTGTAGCGGTTCAAGGCATCCAGTTTCTCTCTCTCTCTCTCTCTCTCTCTCTCTCTCTCTCTCTCTCTCTCTCTCTCTCTCTCTCTCTCTCTCTCATATTTCCTTAAGGTTTCTCGCTCAAGGGAAGAAGGAAATAATAATAATAAAAAGGAATTAGGGAAAGAGAAATAGTCCGGAACGAATTGGGAAGGAAAGAACCGAGATCACTCGAATGAAGGAATAAATTATGTTGATGAGGTCGTTCAATTTTTCTCGACGCCAGAGAGAGAGAGAGAGAGAGAGAGAGAGAGAGAGAGACCGAAATGGTTCTCCACTGTATCTTTACCAATATTCCAAATTCTTTCATTAATCCCAAGGTAAGGTATATTTTCATCCGTAGCATTTTCTTCATTTCTAAAATCGTATCACCTCACAAAATCCTTCTTTAATCTCCAGGTGTTTTCATCCGTAGTGTTGAGCTCAGTCATTCAATCTATCAACATGTCACCTAAGGTTGGCTTTCAACATCATTTTAGTCTTTCCTGGTTTATTTTGGGGTAAAGGTCAGGTGGACGTAGATGGACCCTTCCCCAAATTAGATTTAGGACCTGAATGTTGAGGAATGGAAAGATGCCTCGGTGTGTCTCCCTTCCATTGTTTACCATCTCGTATCTCCCTCTTCTTCTTCTGCCAACTTGTATGTGATATTCTTGGGCTAAAGCTTTATTGTTCCAAGAAGTGTTCATTGTTCCGGCATCAGGACAACAATATTTTGTTCATTGTTCAGGACAATATTTTGTTCATTGTTCCTAGAACACAGTGTTCATTGTTTCGATAACTGAAGAACGCCGTGTTCGTTGTCGATTTATCTGCTGCCGTGCCAGCAAGGTTGGTTTTACCGTAAAGTGGGAAGTAGCTAAGGGTTGGCGTTATTCTTTGAGTTTTATTTACTTATTTTTTTTAGATTTCTAAACTCCTTTGGACCATTTGATCTATATTATCTTAACATAAAAACTTTCAAACGATTAGCCACTTGGCTACGATGGCGAGGCAATGGTCTGTCCCACCTCCCATGAATAGACCCGAATCTGACAGATATCGGTTGACTGTGGAAGAACAGTCCACCACTAAGGAGGAGGTCTGCATTTGGAGCCTCGGAAGTTCCAGCGAAGATACAATGCGTTACTTCCCTAAAACAATTCTCCTTTTATTTCAATAGTTTACTTACATTTTCATCTATGTATTTATTATTTTGTTAATTTCTTGTTTCTTTCCTAAAAGTTACTCTCTAAAAACCCTGACAATATAAAAAGCGCTCATTTTTCTTCATAAACTCTTCCACAAATTTTGCAAATTCTCATAAAGTCAAATATAACAAGAGCTTTTTCTCTCATCAAACTTTGCAGCTGAAATGTTTAATTAAACATCTCGACGGTTTCAGAAAACTTGCGTTCATATCATCCTATATAGTATATGCATGTTATATTCTTTCTACTGTCCTTTGAATGATTGGTTTGATGTTATTGTTATAGAAGAGTAGTCTAATACCAACACATTTTCGTGCTTTTCTCTCTCTCTCTCTCTCTCTCTCTCTCTCTCTCTCTCTCTCTCTCTCTCTCTCTCTCTGAATTATTTGCAGCTGAACAAAAGGCGGTTAAAGAATTTCCTTTTCTAAATTTGGTCGCTGGAAAGTTTGGACTTTTCTGAAGTCAGGACCGACGTATGACTGGAATAAGAAACAAGAAAAAGTGATGTGGCAGAGACTGATATAACAGAAGGGCTAAGGTAACGTCACCTCGTAAAAAAAAGGAAACAAAGAAAAAACCCGTAGATGGTGTATACGAAGGATGCTTCTTCGACAGGATTTAAAATGTTAGGAAAATATAGAAAACAGAAAATAATTCAGCTGACATTCATCATCAATAGTAGCACTTCCCTGTAGCGGTCTAATGCGGTCATTGTCTCTCAGGTGACGCATTGTAGGAATACTAAAGGCATTTTGCAGCGTCCCTTCGGCCCGTAACTCCACCCACTTTTTTTTGGTCTTTTACTTTACCTCCAGTCCCCTTTCCTTTCCTCAGTCTTTTTTGTAACCCCTCCGTATGGGGGAGGGGTTATTGCTGTCAGTGCACCTCACATGGTGAACTGTAGGCATTACTAAAGGCGTGTCAGCGACCCTTCGACCCCTAGCTGCAACCATTTCAATTCTTTTAACTGTGCCTCCGTTCATATTCTCTTTCTTCCATCTAACATTCCACACTCCTCACAATTGTTTCTTAGTGCAACAATTTCATGCAAAAATAGGAAGAATAGACCCACGAAATCGACGATTCAAGCTTTCAAATGGGCAAATCATCAACCAAGATGGCGGCCAAAAAACAAACCACAAACACCCACAAAAAAAGATCAGTTGGGATTAGTAGTTGTAGCGCTGTCCCCTTTCTCTGTGACGGTTCTCCTCTCGAAAATAGTAGTAATCATGAAGGGACAGGCTATGTAACAGCTCTTTCAGATTCCAACTGATGTCAATTCCAAAAAATTTGACTGGTGATTTTTGAGTGTTTAAGGTTTGCCTTGTGTCCGCCATCTTTGTTGATGATACGCCCCTGTTGCCCTTCCTTTGGGGCGTCGATTGTTGCCTACAACTGGCTTATTATTATATATATGAAACGTAGAAAAGACTTTATCCACACCGAGCCCTCCCGATGACGTCATACATCCGCAGAGATCATGCAACCCGAGTCTAACCTGACTCTCTCTCTCTTTCTCTCTCTTTGTCCAGTTAGGTGGTTTGCAGTCCTGCAGTCTACAACAGGCCTCCTGTAGTACCCTTCAGCATTTGATGTTACTCATGGGTCACTGATTTCCTATCGTCTGAAGCTTTACCTACAAGGCATACTGTAAGCGATACCCACTACAGGGCATCCAGGAAAGTTTCCATACCTAGACCTATATAGTGTTTCTCACGGGTCAGTGTTCGTCTTGCAGTCGCTGTCATTATCCTTCTGTCTGAATGAGGATGCCGAGAGAATAAGGAATAATTCACGAATTCATGCATAATTGAGAGGAAGAGTTATATTCAACCCTGGAGTGTCTGAGGTGGGGAGAGGGGGCTGGTTGTCGGAAACATGAGCTATATATAATCGTGAGCGTTTCTCACTTCATCACCAGACGAAAACCCCCGTTATACGGAACATTAACTGCCGTTTCATTTTCTATAGATTTATGCGATATTTGGATACAGTCCTGATGAATATTATCTTGAAGAACAACATATATTGTCAAATGAAACTATAAAAATAAAATAAAGCAAAACTGCTACTGAAAACCATTTAAGGCTCAATTCACAAATGGCGGGTTGCTCTCTCTCTCTCTCTCTCTCTCTCTCTCTCTCTCTCTCTCTCTCTCAACATGACAATAGGATTTGGACAGTTTCAATTTCAAAGACGTTATCTTTTAAATGTTTCTCGAAATAGAATAACATCGTAGTGCTTTCAAAGTTCACATTGGTTTGAAGTCGACATAGGCCTAGGCTGGTGCTTGCTGTTCAGTCAGCAGCAACGGCTTCTGCTATAAACTGATGGGAGCCATTTAACAGGAATTCTTCAATATATTCTGGTGCCAAGACTTCCTTCTTAACGAGAGAAAGAGAGAGGGAAGGGGCGGGGGGGGGGGGGGCGGGGGGGGCTTAGGCGATCGCTGCCCGCTAGAATGTAGGGATAATCGCCTAGCAGCTCATTTCACCTCGATAATTCACATAGAAAATGGATACAGCACAACTTTGTATTTACTTTACAAGCAAAATCTAAATAAAAATTAAAGACTCGGTTGCTGTTAAAAACGTCCAGTGATTTTCCTGCTTATTATTATTATTATTATTATTATTATCGTTATTATTATTTTTATTATTATTGCTTTTACTTTCATCCTACGTTATTTCATATTATCGCTAAATATATGAAGCTTTAGTTGTCTTGTACTGAAAACCGTTTACAGAAGACACCAGGTTATTATGACGGAATAATATTATCATCTACTCCAGCTATCATTTTCTGACCTTGAAATCTTCGGTAGTCGGTCACTGGGGCACTGCTGGGTGGTAAGGACCTTCCCTTCACCAGGGGACCCCCATAAACCCCACCCCTCTAAGGGGATGCCTGTAGCCATTAGTATAGCAATGCACACGATTACCTTAGTAGTAATAGTTCCGTGCAGGAATGAAATGCAAGTAAAATTATATAATAATAATCATAATGATACAATCTCTGTAAAATGAAACCTATAATGAAAGCCACTTTTAAGAATAAACGATATATTATAAAATACTTATAGTTTAACAAATGCTACGGTTATAGCGAAGGTAGCATTAGGCCTAATGCCTGCGGCTTATAGCCTTAAAAACTTTGTATACATTTGCACAAGTATTATTATTATTATTATTGATTTGGATAAAAAACAATTAATTAACAAATTAATGAATTGAAAATGTAATACACTGAAATGCAAGGAGAATAGTTCTAGGGCTGTAGTAATGCATTGCATCTTCTTAGCTCAAACTTCTGAAGAAGAAGTTATAATTGCACGTCATCCTCAGAAGGGGGACTGTTCCAATGGTGGGCGGGGGGCGGGGGCTGGGCGACAAAGGGCCTCTGGAACTTTGGAGGGAAGTTTCACAGACATATAGTACCATGCACAGTGTCTCACAAGAGACACGACATGTTACCTGGCTGGCATACAACAAATGCATTATAATCACAAGATACATACATAGGCCTAGCTAAGTACAGCTACTGTCTTATCAGGTATACATACATGTAAACTCCATCCAGTTCATATGCAAGTGAGTGAATGTTCACATCATCAACGTAATAAAAAAAGAAAGGAAACGAAATGCGTGACACAAAACGGGACAAGACAAGACATTCCAACAGAACAAACATAAAGGCCTATTGATTCAGAACTCAAAAACAAAAATTAGGATCTGTAGGTCTCATAACCTCATCTTAAAAGAGAGAGAGAGAGAGAGAGAAATTCTGTAAATTTACGATAAAAATACAGACATACAACAGCAAACAAGCACACACACACAGGTGTCGGTATCAAAACCTTTTAGTCTCTATCTCTGTAGCCATAAGGCTCATAGATACGAATTCCAGTCTCCTCCTCCTCCTCCCCCTCCTTGGCAACAACACATAACAGGAACTGCCTCGCCGAGGAGATCTTCCCGAACGAGGATTCCTACCTCGACGAGGCCACAGCAGGCGAGGATTAGTACCTAGTAAGTGATGGCTCTCCCATTGCAATAGCCAACTCCTTGACCCACATTCTCTCTGTCTGTCTCTCTCTCTCTCTCTCTCTGCTTTTAAGAATGATAATAATGATGCCGATAGAAAAACGTCAATAATAATAATAATAATTCCTGAGAGAGAGAGAGAGAGAGAGAGAGAGGGCGGAGGGAGACTCACTTAGTTTCTCAGAGGAAGAGCAGAGAGAGAGGGAGAGAGAGAGAGGCAGTGCGGAGGGAGGGAGGGAGGGAGGGAGGCGGGACCTCAATGATGCCAGGCCGTTCATCGCTGGAGGAGAACTACTGCACAAAAGGAGGAGGAGGAAAGGAAGGGTGGCGAGGCGCGGGGGGAGGAGAAGACATTCCGAAGAGGAAGAGGAGGAGGAGGAGGAGGAGGAATCTGGCGGACAAGATGGCGACTGGATGAGGATGTTGGGAAGAAGAGAGAAATATATATATATCGGTGTGTTCTTGATATATAAATAAAACAATGAAGACCACTTTTTTTCTTCGGTAGGTACAACCTACAAACCGTATGTAACTGCAATTATAGACTGTCTTAGTTGGGTCTATTGTTTTGACGTCAGAGCCGACATTGGTTTCAGTCTCATCTGGTAGACACCAAACGGCGTCTATACAACAACAAGAATATTATAAAACAATATCAATAATAAACAATAACACGAAGAAAAAATTTGTTTAGAAATGCAAGAGAGGGAGAGAGAGAGAAGACTCTCTCTCTCTCTCTCTCTCTCTCTAGAGTAGACATACTCATACTCTCTCTCTCTCTCTCTCTCAATAGCGTTAAAAAAAAACAATATTTACTAAAAGAAAGAAAAAAAGAGGTGGTTATCGCTTGGGTAATCGCATAGAATACTATAGACTCTTCCTATGGGGGAGGGGAGGGAAGGGATGGTGTGGGAGTATTCGCGGGCGGTGGAGAGGGGGGGGGGGTTGTTTAGTGAACGCGTGCACCGAGAACACCCCCCCCCCCCGAAAGATGCCCTTATTATTATTATTATTATTATTATTATTATTATCATAACCATAGAGGTCCATTTGTGGTTGAGGTGTTTTTTTTCTAGTTGAAATCAACCACAGATTCTACTTTACCTATTAGGACGTTATTGTAAATGGATGGATTGATGGAAGGATGGATGAGGTCATCACATAAACGAACCAGCAGAATTTTCTTTTGTTCAGAGTTTCTCTCTCTCTCTCTCTGTGAAGGACATGCATGCATATCCTCTGAAGAAGCAGTTTGTTCTGTTTGTATCCCTTATTCCTGTTCAGGTACTTTGGCCTTAAGCCTCTGTTTTACATCTTCTATTGTGTTGTTTAGTCCCCCCTCCTGTACTTTGTATTTCTCGTAGAGTTCCTCCCTTGTTTTCTTGCTTCTTAGCCTTTTTTCTGCCAACCTATAAGTCAAAATGTATGATATTGCAAATTTTTCCATAATATCCCTACCGAGTTCGTTAGAGATCTGCAAGAAATCCCAAGGCCTTTTTGAAAAGG
>NC_087214.1:78742176-78745742 GCF_015104395.2 Macrobrachium nipponense | reverse complement strand
AATCTGTGATACAGTGAGATGTGGTGCCAGAGAGCTGAGGGATGGTGAGGGGAAGGCGAGAGGACCCACCTCGCCATGGCAGGAAGCCTGTTTGTTTGTTATGGAAATTACATTTATGGCAAATTTTTTTTTTGGATTTTTGTAGGGAAAAAAAATGAATTTTCAATATTTTTGTTTTATTAATGTTTAGTACTAGAAAAATTCAGTTATTCAAGGATTTTTCGTGATAAAAAAATGGGGTATGCTACACCCCAGGTTTGTGTTTATGTGACAAGATTTCCATGTTTGTGTTTATTAATGATACATTAACTCAGGTACAAATGCTTGAAGTATAAGTGTGAAATTTTTTAATAACTACGCTAGAACGGTTACACTTGATACATAAAATCTATGACACTTTGTAGAGGTGTTTGCATCTGATATTACGATGCAAACTACAATAATTCCTTAGATAGTTTTCCGTAGAAGAAGAATATGGAGATGAAAACAATGATGTTTAATGGAAAATCCTTTCGCAGTGAAGACTGACCTAATCGTTCCTTCCAGATACGCCTTGGGCATGGGACAATCTGACAATAACGGGGGTACTTCCTCGTCCTACGCCTTGCTGGCCAGATACGCCGGTCCTTACACATTGTCTAATGAGTACCTGGCCTGCCACTCACGAGGGGTCCTTGGAAGATATCTCAGCATCCAGAAGGTTCCACCAGGCACTACTTACTTGGGGTTGCTGGAGGTGGAGGTGTACGCCATGAAGAGGCCTTGAATATCAATATTATAGTCAAAATTATCTTCTTTTTCTTCTCTCTGAAAATGTTACAAGATAAAAGGACACAATCATGGCCATTTCCAGAATAAAAAGAATATAAAGTTTCAGTGCTCTTTATGAGAAATAGAAAAATTGTATAAACTGAGTTGGAAAGCCTTAGGATTTTGTTCTTCTTCTTCTGCCCAAAATCCCGAATGATGTCTAGTTTTGCTTCAGTAGGAAAGTTTACACAACTTCAATTTTAATATTCTATGAATTATGTATAGTTAGTGATATTCAATTCCCCTGACAATCACTTTTACTTTATGAGTAAGGACGTTGTATGAAGAGGTTTGGAAAATGTTAATCAGCCGATTTTAGTTTTCTGTAAAAGAAAATGATTGAGATGGCTTTGTCTCTCTATCCACACGTTTTCTGTCCTCCCTCAGATCTTAAAAACTACTGAGGCTAGAGGGCTGCAACTTGGTATGTTGATCATCCACCTCCAATTGTTGAACATACAAAACTGCAGCCCTTTAGTCTCAGCAGTTTTTAGTTTATTTAAAGTTAAAGTTAGCCATGACCGTGCGTGTGGCACCGCTATAGGTATCAACAGCACAGGCCACCACAGGGCAGAGGCTGAGAGTTTCATGGACCGTGGGTGAGATTTTCATACAGTGTTATACGCTGTACAGAAAACTCGATTGCCTTCAGCATTTTTTACTTGATTATTTCTGTTACTAAGATGAAAATCCTAACATGAATTCCGAGGAAGAATCAAGTCAATATGTGAGATGGTTTAGAATCGGATAATTGATTGACTGATCTCTCAGTGCTGATTCTTTAAAGCACAAAGATGCATCATCTAAAGCAAAGTTCCTCTGGAAGCTAACGATAATATAGCCTACTTCTTGGTTACTGTGAATCATCGCTCACGGAATTAATGATCAAGGCCAGCGTTCTATCCTCCTCTCTTCTCAGAGGAAGTCGTGTTGTGGAGAGAAACGGAGCTGGTCTGGCGTTCCACTGGCAGCTGGTCTAGTCCTCCAGTAGGAGGTTATCTATCGTCAGCATCTAATTTCAGGTCACCGTGGTGCCGTCAGTGCAACCCATGCAGCGCACTGTAGGCATTACTTAAGGTTCTTTGCAACGGGCCTTCGGCCACTAGGTGCAACCCCTTTCATTTATTTTACCGTACTTCCGTTCATATTTTCTTTCCTCCATCTTACTTTCCACCCTCTTCTAACAATTGATTCATAACGTTGCTTGTTTTGAGGTTTTCCTGATGTTACACCTTTCAAACCTTTTACTGCCAATTTTGTGTTTCAGTGCTGAATAACCTCTAAGGTCCCATTGCTTGGAATTTGGCCTACATTCTATATTCAGTACATTCAATTCAATTCAATCTATTTTCAGGCGAAATATTTCCTTGTAATATGTCCCTCTCCATCACAACGTTCTTAATTAGGCTGAGGAAGGACTTTGTTGTTTGTTTGTTTGTTTGTATGGTGTTTTGACGTTGCATGGAACCAGCGGTTATTCAGCAATGGGACCAACGGCTTTACGTGACTTCCAGACCACGTTGAGAGTGAACTTCTATCACCAGAAATACACATCTCTCCCTCCTCAATGGAATGGCCGAGAATCGAACCCGCGATCACCGAGGAGGGACGCCAACCCATACCAACCACGCCACTGAGGCTCTAGGAAATCTTTGGCAAATAAGAAAAGTGAAGTTGTTATTCGATCTCAGTCTCAAACGCTTCCCAAATCTTCGGTTTTCCCTGAGAGATTTGCAAGCTGAAATGATTGACGTTTATTTCTCACGAACACCATATTCTTTGGAAGCCTGGATTTCAGGTTGTTCCATATGAATAGGTTTATCTACCGAATAATGATAATTATTATTATTCAGTCACATCAAAAGTAAAAAAAAAAAGTATTCACATCTCACAGGACACGCAAATGGATACAGAGGGGCTTATAAAACACATCATTAGAAGGGCCTTCTCAAGAAACGCGAAACCATTGTGGTTGTATGTGAGGATTCTCTACTAAAATTCCTATTAATGTGTAGTGTGTTTAGACGAAAATGCAATAAATGTGTTGAAGTTCACTCAAATTACATAATACACACACACACACACACACTATATATATATATATATATATATATATATATATATATATATATATATATATATATATATATATTGTGTGTGTTATAACACCTTTTCCTTGATAATGCTCAATAAGCTACTTAGTTTTTATTCGGACGCTCTTAATTTCGTTGATTAATTGGCCAAGTTACTTTTTGTATTGGCAATTAAAAGTTTGAAATTGGGTCATCAAGACCGAGTGATATTGCAAATAAGTTACTTTCTTGTGAACTGTTTATAAGTTTTTTTTTCATAGTTTTATTGTTTAAGCTAAATCCTAATAGATTTGATAACTCTTTAAAAGTCGTTACTCGGAGAAACTTTTATTTAGAAAATAGCAATAGGTAGTATGTGATTTTGTTTGCAATTAGAGGACATTAAGGTAGCAGAGTATTTGCTCAAAATGAGGACAAATAGTATGTCTAGTAAATGAAAGAATGACACCATTTATTATGAAACTTGAACAGTTAGAAAATAACTCGAACCTTGGAGAGCAAATGGCGAGTATTAATAAGGTGACTCATCATACAAGCATTCAAATGCCAATTGACTCATGCGTCACTTGTCAAGAAATGGATGATGGGAATTTTTTTTTCAGATTTTTCTTTGATTTTTGTCAATCCTTTCGATCGAGCTGCTCCGGCATTTGTCCTTTAAAT
>NC_087214.1:78694676-78732176 GCF_015104395.2 Macrobrachium nipponense | reverse complement strand
TAAGGGCAGGTAACTATTGCTTTCCATAAAGGGAAGCTACTTATGAGCACTTGTTAGTTTTCAACCTCTCCCTACATTCCCCTAACGCGGCCTTGGGTTAATTAATGCCAGGTGCAAATCCAAAATCGTCTCAGTTCCCTCCCCTTCCGTCTTGCCGGCCCGTGTGAAGGCCAAATTCTCCAGGGATTTAAATTGGTGAGTTAGAATTTGGTAGGTCTTAGCTTCGCTAAGGAAAATAGAGTTGCTAAAAAGGGTATGATAAAGGGAGTTCTGTAGAGTCGGTAATTACGCAGCGGTGAGAGAACTTTTATTCTGGTTCTTCCCTTTAGTGTTTACGACGCTAGCGTAAAATACAAATTCTGAGCATTGCTGCGTTGAAAGGGTAAGACAGACCAAAGATTTGCGTTGGTAAAAAATTATTTTTTTTTATCCCTCTACGTTTTCGCCCTCGAGACGATATAAAAAAAAAAAACCACGTATCAATTTTTTATTTTATCAACTGCCTTTACCACGGCTTTTCACGTTAAGTTTTCTGTGAATACATTACAAAATTCATTTTTTATGTTATTTACAACCCAGTTGAACTGGCATTTAGAAATCTCATTACAACCCAGTCCTCACGGTGAGGTTTCCATGTTTATGAAAATCATTGCTAAATCCACTATCGGCGTTGAGTCTTCTGCCACACTATATGCCGGTTAACTGTAAATTACAGAGATTTTTAAGGCGATTTTCTTTGGCATGAATTTTCCACTGCACTATGCACTAGTAGCAACTGTTATTTACAAGGATTTTATGGCCATCTTGTTAAGTAGCAG
Organism: Macrobrachium nipponense; assembly: GCF_015104395.2. Classification (NCBI taxonomy): domain Eukaryota; kingdom Metazoa; phylum Arthropoda; class Malacostraca; order Decapoda; family Palaemonidae; genus Macrobrachium; species Macrobrachium nipponense. The sequence continues at coordinate 78,731,358 of NC_087214.1, read as the reverse complement.
CGTTGAGTTTTCTGTCCATACATAGTATTAATCTACATGACCGTTACAGCTTAGTTGCGCTGTTATTTACCAAGATCTAACTTGATTTATGACCGCATTTTGCGTTTCCATGTTACCTGCGTGAGTTTCCCGTGCCGGGGTGGATTCCATTTACAGTCTACTAGACCAGAGTCAAAGTACATAGGGTCTGCTCAACTTGGCAGTGGGGGCAGAGCTAGTACAGTGACGTCACAAGAGTAACACTTCCCGTGCTTCTCCATTGAATTACTTAAAGAAACTTTAGTTTTTATACATTTAATCCATATCGCATGGTGTTTTTCATAAAATCTTGATAGAATCTGTAGAGAGGTCACATGCTTGATGTTTTTTAATACCCATTCAAAGTATATAGGGTCTGCTCAACTCGGCAGTTGGGGTGGAGCTAATACTGGGACGTTACAAGAGTAACACTTCCGGTGCTTCTCCATTGAATTACTTAAAGAACACTTAGTTTTTATACATTTAATCCATATCACATGGTGTTTTTCATAAAATCATGATAAAATCTGTAGAGAGGTCACATGTTTGATTTTTTTAATACCCATTCTCTCATTTAGTCACCAAGCCTTGCTTTGTTGCACATAGAATATACCAGTTTGAACACACATAGCTACTCCAGCTTTCTTCATATGTTTATTTCTTACTTATTTACTTACCTATATACTGGTTTGCTGTATTCTCTTCAAGTCCATTTTTATAACATGACAACTCTCTCTCTCTCTCTCTCTCTCTCTCTCTCTCTCTCTCTCTCTCTCTCTCTCTCTCGCTCTCTCTCTCTCTCAGGTAGTAATATTATCAAGATTTTAAATAATTCTCAAGAAATTTATTTAGTTCTGTCACTGTATTCATACCTCACTTTGAAAAGCAACTTTTTTTATGCTAAAGATTAAAATGATAGATTAATTATATTTTACAAATCTTATGATGAATACCTATTGTTATGCAATAAATACAAAGAAAATATGGATACAAGCAGTGTAAAGAATGGCAGTTGCATTTGCACGACTTGACCACAAAAAAGAAAACAATATCAAAAGCATAAGAATTACATCATATACGATATAAGGTATCAAAAGAATAAATGATGAAGAAAATGTTAAGAGGAACACATTTCCAGCAAATTCCTCATTAGCACTTCATATCACATAAATATACTTCCGAACACATAAGTTTACATATAACACAAACTGTATACATAAAGGTATTAATTATTCATGCCTCAAACAATTATAATGTTTTCGGAAAATGTATTCGTCAGTCTGGCTGGATGTATCTGATGACGTTTCACAAGGGGCGGGGCTAGATTTCAGATCTCCCACGAACTCTTAATTTTTTATAATTTTTGCGTGCATAGATAATTTTTTCTGTGCGTGATTATGGTTTGAAAATCATTGTAATTGTAATGTGTCATATATCAATTGAAAGGGCATTCTTTGTACTTTTACATGGTATATGGCAAAATGTAATAAGATGAAAATTATGTAAGAAAAATGTGGTAAATATTTACATAAAATTTAAACATTTTGGTCCGTCTTTGACCTAGAATTCCTCGAAATTTTATGAGAACACCTATCAATTTTATTTATGCATTATATAGTAAATTTTATCAGCTATCTAATCCATTTTTCAGTTTCTTTCTATCATCATCCCTTAGTCAGATGTAAGTTGACGGATGTATGTAAGTTGACGGATGAAGTAATTGCACATTTTTTTGTGTGTAGATAATTTTTTCTGTGCGCGCTTGTGGGTATGAAAGTAATCGTAATTGCAATGTGCCATATATCATTTGAAAGAGCATTCTTTCTACTTTAACTTAGCATATGGCAACATGCAATAAGAGTAAAATTTATATAAAACACGCCATCGCAAAAATAGTTATATGAAAATGTTATTGTAAATTAAATTTAGTTTCATAAAGATATGGTCCTTTTGTAAGTCATGACGTTTCACAAGGGGCGGAGATAGGTTTTAGTACCGCCTCGTGAGCAGACCCTATATACTTTGACTCTGTACTAGACTATCAGTTCCCACGCCTGTTGCCTGAAACATTTACAATTTGTTTTACTATTACCTCCACGTTGCCTGCGTGAGTTTCCGCACTGGAGTGGATTTCATTCAGTCTATTGAGACTACCATTCCTATGCTAATTGAGTGAGGCATTTACAATTTTGTTTTACTATCATTTCCCATGTCATTGTGTGAGAATTCCGCACTATTTTGAGGACACTTTCAGCCTTCTGGCTGTCATTTCGTCTGCTTCTGCAGATATTTCCCTGGTATAGTGGTGAGTATTCCTCATACCCTTGGCGACATTTGCAGTTTTTGTGACTGCCTTCCATCCTATTATTCTCAGGCTAGACTAATAGCGTTTTACCGCTGAGAAGATGATCAGTAACATAGCACTGGAGGAGGTCAGGGCCTTCACCGAAGCTGGAAGAGCCATGGGGCTGGAGGGATCAAACTGATAAATTGGGTCAATGATGAAATGAAAGAAGCAGCAGAGAGAGCATGCCAGGCAGCCGAAAGGGAGAAGGAGAGAGAAGCACAAGAGAAAAGAGAAGCAACTGAGAGAGAAGCAGCTGAAAGAGCATTCCAAGCAGCCGAAAGGGAGAAGAAAGGGAAGCCCAAGAGAGAGAAAAGAAGCTGCAGAGAGAGCACATCAACTGGTTATGGCCACACCCCCTAACCCCCCTCCTTCACCCTCTCACCACCATAGTATGGGCACCCTCATTAGGACTTGGGAAAATAGTGAACCCGACACCTGTCTTGATCACGTCAAGCAGGTGTTCGAGAACTTCAATTCAACCCCTCAGGAAGTGGCCCTTCTCCTTGGCAAGCATCTCGCTGGCAAAGGATGGACTGCATTCGAGGCCCTTCCCCTAAATGAGCTACAAGATCTCATCCTCGTCAGAGAGGTAATCCTTGGGGCTTACAAGCTCACCCCAGACCGGTGGAGGCAGAAGTGGGGGAGCATGCCCAAGGAGGCTAACCAAACCTGGACAGAGTGGGTAGCCAAGAAGACACCGGCACTCCATAGGTGGACGAAGGCCTCTAATGCAACATCTGTAGAGGAGGTCTTAAAAATTTTTCAATAAGAGGATTTCCTGGCCTATGCTTCCCCTGATCTTGCCATCTACTGGGTGGACAAGGCTCCTAAAACTATTGTGGAGTGCTGTAGATGGGCGGACACCTACGACACTCACCATCCGCTGCAGAGTTTGTTGAAGGAAAAAATTTGCCCTACTCTTCCTCTCACTCCTGCTGTCATCTCTCAGCCTACCCAGCGCCCCAATAATCCTCTACAGAAACCTGTGTGTGGGCGTTGCAATAAACAAGGGCACACCACGGAGCAGTGCCTCTCAAAGGTGGATCCTCCTCAGCAAGCTGCAGTTATTCCTCAGAATGGAACTCCCCATTATAATAATAATAATAAGATTAACGGCCATTGGAACAGAAACAACAGGCCCAGGCCTGATTTTGGCAAGAGTTTTTGTGACTTATGCAAAGCGTATGGGCACACTGCTGCTTGGGTGGGATGCCCCAAGAAAGCTCCTTTTTCTGCCATTGCTATGGCAGTGACGGATCCTTCAGCTCTAGGCCCTCCTGCTCAGGGCCCCATATTTGTCGCACCTCCCAGAGGTCGCTATACTGCCCACCAGATCCGAGCTTTCGATGAAACTGGTGCGCAGGTATCCATCATTCGAGAGGATAAAAATCCTTATGGAGCTCAGGTTGATAGGCACCAATTCATCGCGATAGAGAGCCTCAGCCATGTCAAGATGTTCCTGGCTACTGTCCAGTTGAAAGTCACATGACCTCATCGCTCTAAGATATGTACCATGGCAGTGGCACCCTATATTCCAGGAGGTTATGATGTCCTGCTAGAACACAATTTTAAGTCTCCTCCTACCCTTGTACTGTCTCAGGGCCCCCACCCTTACATAGCTCCTGACCTGTTCAACGAGCCTCCAAGAACTACCTCTGCACGGCCAGTACCACTTGAAGGTATCAGGCAGTGCCAGGCTCCATCTTTCATGGGCGTTGAACCACGTTCAAATCCTCTCACTAAGCCAGAAACGGCCTCAGTGCCAGTGCCAAGGTAAGACTCGAGTCTCCCTCTCGGAGCTCTAAGTCCCGGTCACTTTCCCTCCGCTGGCTTGGACCCGCTATCCATGCCGGTAGTCTAGGAAGGGCCAATTCCAATAGAAATCCTCTAGGACACCCATGACCATAGTGGACACTCCACCAATGGTGAGGCCTTGCAAACTGCCAAGCAGTTGGTCATCCTAACTTCTAAGCCCATCCTGAATACTGTTATCTCTTACACTCCCCCTCCGTCAGCAGAGACAAGCCAGAAACAAGAACAAATGACAAATATAAATCACTGAGCCTTCCATACTCCCTTGAGTGAACTTATAATATAAAATAAATTAAAACTCTGCAGATGTAGGTGAGTAAAGACTGACTTGGGACAGAACGAAAAGCGAACAACAAATAAGGTAATTCCTTATCCCAATCAGAACCATTAATTAAACAATATTTTTTTATCACTGATTTCAGGGTTTGGTGAAATCTCTCCAGAGCTCCCTGACTTTCTGGATGATAGGGAGAAGTCACATGTTTTATGTTTAACTCAGTCATCTTAACCCTGAAATACCTACTAACAAAATTAGTACCACAATCAGATTGGATTATTTTAGGCATTCCAAATTTAGTAAAAAACTCAATTAGTACATCCACAATTTTAGCGCTTTTTATTGTACGTAGTGGTATTGCCTTGGGATACCAAGACATCTTATTCGTAATGGTAAGAATATACTCATTCCCACTACGCGTCTTTGGTAATGGTCCCACAACATCAATAATTACTTCTTTAAAAGGTTTTGAAACCACAGGAATGGGACATAAAGGCACCTTAGGAATGGGCTTGTTTGATTTATCGACCTTTTGGCAGACGTCACAACTATTCACAAATTTCTTCACATCAGTTTTCAACTCGGGCCAATAAAAATCCTTAAGCAACTTGCCTGCGGTCTTAAAAATACCAAAATGACCTGCCAAACCACTCTCATGGGCCAAATACATCAATTCAGTCCTGTAAATAGAAGCAATCATTACCTGTTTCACAATCTCATAATTCACATTATCTGCCACCCTAGTCCTACTCAGTAGATATAAAATATTATCAATTATTTTAATTTTAGGAACAGCTACGTCAGCCACTTCACCCGACTCAATAGGGAGATCCCGAAAATCCTTTTTCTGAGCTTTAATAAGCTCTTCAGTAGTCCAATTTAATTTTTCCTTAAAGATCCCCTAATCTACAACTACACTATCACTACGTTCTAAATCACTTGAATCTACATCAATTGTTGACTCTACAGCATCAACAATCCTAGCACCAGAACGCGTAACTACTGCTACCTCATTATCATGGTTGATCAAAATGGGACATATATTTTTAAAGACCACATTATTTCCTAACACAACATCAACATCTTTGATAGGGAATTTATCCACAATTGCCAACTTCAAATTACCTGTAAAGGAAGGACAAATTAAATCAAAATTTTCAATGGGATAGGACTTTACCGTATCAGGAAAACCAGACAACAACACAAATTCCTCACTTTCAATCACAAAATCATATGGCAGCGCCTCCCTAAGAATCAGTGACTGAGCCGCACCCGTATCCCGCAAAATACGTACCCTTCTCTTCTTGGACGCAAGCACGGACGATACACTACAGACTGACAAATATTTCCCAAAACTGCCACACAATCATTGGTCATTGTTTACTGTGGGAGCAGGCTCTCTCTCTCTCGCTTTTCAATGCCCATTACGGGCCTACCACCAACTTGTTGCGATTTCTTATACGAAAAACATTGACTCTTTACGTGTCCCTTTTTGTTACAAAAGAAACATGTCATATTCCTTAATTTTTCAGGATTGTAGATATTATATCCCCTGTCATCTCTGTTGGGAGAAAAACGGTTATTAATGCCAGAAAAATTATTAGTATTATTACCTTGGGCACTACCTTGATTGTTAGCTGTATAATTATTTCTGGTAAACACTCTAGCATTATTATTATTTATTCCTATTCTACCCCAACTCGAGTTCACATTGGCCGTTACAACCCTTATTTCCTTCTCATGAGACAAATAATATTCGTCACTTGCTATAGCTGCTTCCTGCATGGTCTCCAATTTTAATTCTTCGAGGTGGACCTTCAATTTGTCCGGCACACACCTCTTGAACTCCTCCACCAACATTAACTCTTTCAGCCTTTCAAAATTCAACACTTCCTTCGACTTGAACCAATCACTGGCATATTGGTCTTTTGCCCTTGCAAATTAGACGGAAGTTTGTTCCTTATTTTTCTGTAGGATTCTGAAGCGTTGTCTATAGGGCTTCCAGGACTAACTCATAGGCTTTTAAGACAATATCCTTCACACTGTCATAATCCACAGACAAATCCTCCTCCAAAGTTACCTATACTCTTTTGGCCCTACCTATTAATTTACTTTGTGTTAGAGTGGTCCAATACTCCTGGGGCCACTCCAACCTTGCAGCAATTCTTTCAAAGGATACAAAAAAAATTCAGCTACATTGTTTTCTTCAAATTTTGGCACAAACTTGAGGGCCTGCACTAAATTAATAGCAGGCATTACCGACCTATTTTGAGCAGGTAGAGGGGAAGAAGAACCTGTCTTTCTTATGGCTATTTCATACTGCCTCTCCTTTTCTCTTTCCTCAGCCTTAAATTTTTCAATATCGAACTCCATCTGTCACAGAGCTATTTGCTTATCCAAAATTTCGACAGACAATTCTCTTTTAACCGATTTTACTTCTTTTTCCGCACATGCCATTACAGTTCTTACATAATCATATATTTGCAATAGCAATAATCCTTTTCTAATTGATGCATTATATTCAAATTCCAAGTGTTGTGCTACCTGTTCCAACTCTTCCCTATTCAGCTCTGCAAGCCTCTCTTGCCACCCCTCTCTGCTAAGGAGCTCTAACACATTAACAACGGACATGATGACCACAAACGTCCACACCAAACTATACCAAAAACACTAAATTATCAACTGAAACACGAAGAGGTGTAAAAATGCTGTCTGACAAAAAAAAACCCAAGAATGAACTTTGTACACACCAGTGAATATTCAGGAATGGTCGCCAATTGTGATGTTTGGGTATCCAGCACAATAATCACTCTTACCAAAACACTTATCTGTATTCACAAAAACCAATACTTAGTCCACAAAAGGTTGAAAAATATTCATAACAAAAGTGTACAAACTCAATTCAAGGGGTCAAAGAAAATACTCTAATAAATCCCTTAATTTTAATACACAAATTACAGACAGAAATGACACCTGAACCTCATAAATACAATAAATAATTAACAAGACTCACACTTAATACCTAACATAACTGGACAGGTCATCAACACATATATACCAAAGGGTAGAGGGTCCAGAAAAGTGGAGACCAATGAAAAGAAAGAATAACCTGCCAAATTGCACACTAAACACCGACGACTCCTCAAAAATAATTTATGTAAACTGTTCTCCACGTCTGGAGAATCACTCAGGGTGGTTGGGAAAAGGAATGGTTCCCAAAAAGCTGTGGCAGAGGACAGGATTCCACCAAGTCCTGCCAAGACTGTAGCAGTGTGGCGTAGCCATGATTGCTTTACTCCAAATACAGGGGCAATACCTTCATACCTGATGACAGAGAGGTCCCCTAGATAGCTTAACTAAGCCAAGGGTTGCTGAAAGGAGCTGAAGCCAATAAAATCCTGGAAGGGGGAGAATTTCACTCGTCCCGACTCTCCAAAATCCAAAAGATTCCAGGATGCTTCAGCTACAGCAACAGTAATATCTTTCAGCGGCAGCAACAGCAGTACCTTCTCAAATAAGGCTCAGAGAATAACTGCCTAAAACTCCTGACAGAGTCTCACACAACCCTCAGTATAACGAGGGCTTCTCCACAAACAAGCATCATGAAAAATAAGAACAGTCATTAGACAAATCACCAGCATAAACAAGTAAACCACTGGTGAGGAGAAAACAAACTAAATATAATCTAAATTTCACTGACACTAAAAAGATAATAATAAGAAATAAAGACAATAAGGTTACAATACATATAGTTACATTTTCCAACTGAGAGGAAAATGTTTGCTAGTAATGAGGGAAATATCAAGTGGCCAGTGATACCTAGGGCTTGGAAATGGATCAAATACCAGCTGTTAACTACTGGCAAATATGGTATAAAAATACTGGAATGGTACTGATTGCTGGGAGTGTCTTGGAAAGTGACAAACAGCACCGAAATTCACACCATTTGCATTATTTACTTGAGCAAGCCTTCTGTGGTCCTCCAAGGGCTTCCCTGTGGTAAGTCCTTTCTGAACAAGGGCTTTAGGTTACTTTGGTGTGTCTATTTTGTAATCCGGTACTGGCAGCCCTTAAGTAGATGGGTTAAGCACAGATGTCCAACTCTGGAGCGAGTCACACCAGACCTCTGCCCAGCTGCATGAGGGCACACACCGGCCTGTTGTGAGGTGGTTGCAGGGTTAGACTGCAATGTTGCCAAACCATCAACCATGTCTGAAATATGGAAAAGGTCCCTCGGGGGAGTACACTGGAATATAGGATATAATAACGAGCGGAATGAGGCTCAAGGAAGGGGTGTGGCAACACATCCTCCTGCATCTAAGGAATGTGGGCATTTTACGACCCCTGACATAAATTCCGGGCATTAGCATGTAAATCTAAGTTAAAATTTACTTTGTTCCAAAATGAATAGGTGGAACGCCTGAATTTTGACGAGATATTAAATATAAGTCAATATCAAACTGGCAAAGGTCATGGTGAAAACAAATTAAAATAGGACCATTGGTTGGATAAGGGGGGTGGGCTGTGGAAAGGGGGTGAAATGTAAAAATTACTGAAAACAAGGGAAATTAGTGTCTAATTCATAATTTTTCAAGTCCAAGCTCAGCCCTGATGTAGGCAGGGGGGCCTGAAAAGGCGTGAGAAGGCTGGGGGGGACAAGAAAAAATAACTGAAAAACACATATACTAGTGTCTAATCCATAGTTTTCAAGGTCGCTGAGATGAATAGTAACACTCCAGATTCCCTTCAAGTGCACATTCAGCCCAATAGAGAGAGGGGGGTGAGAAGGGGTGTGAAGGGGGAGTGACATGTAAAAAATAACCAAAAATGACATATATTAGTGTCTAATCTATAGTTTCCAAGGTAGCTGAGATGAATAGTGACACTCCAAGTTCAGCCCTGATAAGATAGGGGGGGCATGAGAATTGAGAAGGAAAGGGAGACATTTAAAATAACCAAAAACTACAAATATTATTGTCTAATCCATAGTTTTTGAGGTTGCCGAGATGAAAGTGACACTCCCAATGCCCTTTGAGTCCAGGTTTGTTACGGCCCATGAGAGGTCCACTCCAAGTTCGTTATTATTATAAACAAAAAAGAATTCAACACCAACAGTTGAAACTGGGGATACGAATATAGAAAGATACACAAACAAAACAAAGGTTTATTTACAAGCTTACTAACATAGATAAATGCAGAATACTTCTCCTATTTACATAAAAAAGGCAAAATCTTACAATGCGTGAACTGGGGAAACGGTGGGGTAATGAAAGTACTTGCCAGACAGTTTTGGAACTCGAAGCGATGGCTTCACAAAAGGAGAACTCCAATTGTAGATGCCTTCTTGCCTCCGTATTACAGAAAATAATGTCTACTCTTGATACTTGAAGGGCAGGAACTCCCCAAAACCTCTAGTAGAACGTTTCTTCGCCGAAGGTTTGCTCAACGTCGAAATAACTCGGTCGTCCACTCCTGACGACGACTTGACCAGAATTCGACCAAACTCTTGAGTGACTTTTCCTCTCTGATGATCTCTGCTGCTGACCTCTCACTGATAATCTGATCTGTGGCTCTTACTGATGATCTCTCTTACTCTGATCTCTCCTACTTCGTCAGTCGTATTTATAAGGCATTCTGGGGACTGGGCTACCAGCGAGTGCCACAGACTCCTGAGACGACAGGAACGATTTAGAAGAATCTCGAAGAAATATTGCAACATATTTCGCTGCATTTCTCACGACACTTCGGCACGTGTTGCGCTCCACAACACGCCCGACGATTCCAGAACAACCACGAGAACAGGCGCCTCCAACACGGGCGCGAATGCCTCCTTGCTGCAGAATTTCTCAAAAATGCGTTTTCCTCTCCTTTAGCTTTCTATGCTATACAGCAATTACCATGAAATGTCCCCCCCAAAAAGAGAAAAAAAATGAAATCAACTGATTTTATTTTTTTCCAAAGAGAAACAAGAGTTAAACAGCAGGGGAACAATTCTGCATAAAGCTTTAATACTTCTCCATTCACTCAACCACTCGTGCCAAAATAGAAAACGGTCATTAGGCTACTCATTCTGAAAACTCTAGAGAGGCTCTATTAGCTATCACATTTTCCTTCCCTCTTAATTTCTCCGTTTCCTGAACTCCGATAAAAAGTTGGAAATACTAAAACACCTCTTGTGTTTTTCTCAAAACTAATTTCTCTCTATAACACTGTCACATCGAACACTGGCGGTGGCCAAGGTACGGGGCATTCTTTATAATTCTGAATCAAGTTTACATGCATACACTTCGCTCTACTTTTACCCATATTAATTCTATAATGTATATTTCCCCTCTCCTCTAACACTTAAAAAGGACCTCCGAACTTATAAGGTAAAGCGGAACCTTCTTTCTGGACTAGTACTAAAACTTTATCTCTTACACACAAACTTCTCTTTTTTGCTCTAAGATCATGTTTCCCTTTAGTTTCCCCTTGACTTCCTCTCGCGTTCTCTTTCGCTAGTTGCCAAGCATCTCCTAAATTGTTTTTATAATATTCTAGATTAGTTATGTAATCTTCTCTACCCTTACTTCTAGGCAAAGGTCCGACCATATCAATAACTATATCCTCAAAAGGTTTGCCTACCGAAGGAATATTACACAATGGAGCTCTGGGAATTACTTAATTCGGTTTCCCGACAATTTGGCATTCATGACAGCTTAAAACATACCTATTTACGTCACTTTTCATTTTAGGCCAAAAGTACGCCCTAGTAATACACTCGAAAGTTTTATTTACTCCTAAATGTCCTTCCTCATCCTGTGCTAACTTCAAAACTAGCTCATGAAACTTCCTAGGAACCACTAATTGTTCGGTGATTTCCCCTTTGCTACCTGACTTATGACGAACATAACGACACAAAACTTCGTCTTTCAAACAAAAAGTTCCCTTACACACATCATTGAGAACATCATCCACCTCACATTCAAAAATTCGGGTTAGTGTCTCATCCTCTCTCTGCAACTTGACTAGCTCATCCTTATCCGAAAGATTAGTGCCTAATTCATCACCGTAACTAGTACTAGATACCGGTACATTTACTACGTTACTCTCGACAGCTACACCTTCCGTTTGGCTATCACTGTCAACAGTAGAGTCAGGTTTCTCAGCCACAGTCATGGCAAGATCAAACCTTGCCGCCTCTATCACACTCATTCGAATCCATGAACAAATTATGACCGTAGTCTATGTCTGTATCTAAACCTGACCTAGTTACTACTATTTCAGGCACTGGAATATCCCTCACAACAGGATTCACATTCTTGGATAAAGCTAAGTCATTACTGACTATAGTGTCAATGCCATCAACGGGCAAACTGTCAACAACTGCAAGTTTCGCTTCTCCTGACACTACCTGACTTTCTAAATTCAACTTCAACAAAGGACAAAGAACACAAGTGTTAGGAAATCCACCTAACATGACTTTCTTTCATGTTGATTTCTGCCCTGTTTGGCACACTGTCTCTCCTAATCAGTGAGACAGCAGCTCCTGTGTCTCGAAACAAGACCACATCTTTCGAATCTACTCCTCCAAGAGAGGAAACTACACCTTCTGACAGAAATTCACCAAAAACTTTCCTAGTTTCTCTCATCACATCATTCCTACTTGACGAAAGGTTAACTAGAGACACTGGTTTCTTAACGTCCTTCCTTTCTACTGCACAATTTCTCGCTAAATGCCCTTTCCCATTACATCGGAAACAAGTTAATTCTGAGCCACTAGATGCCATTTTACTCTTACAAACCTTAGACTTATGACCTGGTTTTCCGCATGTATAACAGGAATAGTCACTTTTACTTGCATTGCTATTACTAGAACTGAAACCTTTACTGTTTTGTACTCTACCAGACGAAGGATCATTTCGTTTCTTACTAACAATCAAATTATGAGTTAGACTATATTCGTCAGCTAGCCTAGTTGCTCCTGCAAAAGATATTTCTCGCCCATCTTCTATATAAAGCTTAATCTCAAGGGATACGTTATCTTTGAAGTTTTCTAACAACACTGAGTTCTTAAAACCATCAAAATCCTCAACTTTAGCAGAAGTTAACCAATCAAAAAACAGCCTTTCTTTTATCGTATTCTACATACATAATATTCTCATCCTTTCTCAAACTTCTAAATTTCTTACGGTACACCTCCAGTACTAACTGTACGTGCTAAGAACAGTTTCTTTAACAATATCATAATCATCACATTCCTCCTTAGATATGCAACTATACACAGTAAGCGCACTACCACTCAAGACTGACTGTAAATATAAAGTCCACATTTCTTTAGGAGAACCTACTTTTTCCATTAACTTCTTAAAACACATGAAATATTTGGTTACATCTTCCTCATCAAACTTTGGTACTAATTTCAACACTGTACTCATACCTAACCTATCAGCCTTGTTTTCATTCTCGCCTGTCCGACTGTTACGAGTACTTTCCCTTAACCGAGCAATTTCCAACTCATGCATACGGTCTTTCTCTCTTTCTTCCTGCTGCATTACCAACATTTCTCTCTCTTGCTGCATTTTCATTACTTCTCTCTCTTGCTGCATTTTCATTGCTTCTATCTCTTTCTCTTGTTGCATTTCTCTCTCAGCAGCTCTTTCCTCTCTCTCAGCTGCTCTTTCCTCTCTCTCAGCCGCTCTTTCATCTCTCTCATACTCTTCTCTCTCTTTCCTTTTAACATACTCACAGAGATCATACCCCTCTAGACCTAGAAGCTTACCCGACTCAATAAACTCTTTCACCATCTCACTCATTCTGGTGCTTCTATATTCTCCCTGTTTTAAACTGTTACAGTGCCGATAGCTTAAGCAAGGTCGCCACAATGTTACGGTCTGTGAGAGGTCCGCTCCAAGTTCGCTATTATTATAAACAAAAAAGAATTCAACACCAACAGTTGAAACTGGGGATATGAATATAGAAAGATACCCAAACAAAACAAAGGTTTATTTACAAGCTTACTAACAAAGATAAATGCAGAATGATATCTCCTATTTACATAAAAAAGGCAAAATCTTACAATGCGTGAACTGGGGAAATGGTGGGGTAATGAAAGTACTTGCCGGAAAGTTTTGCAACTCGAAGCGATGGCTTCACAAAAGGAGAACTCTAAATGTAGACGCCTTCTTTCCTCCGTATTACAGAAAATAATGTCTACTCTTGATACTTGAAGGGCAGAAATTCCCCAAAACCTCTAGCAGAACGTTTCTTCTCCAAAGGTTTGCTCAACATCGAAATAACTCGGTTGTCCACTCCTGACGACGACTTGACCAGAATTCGACCAAACTCTCGAGTGACTTTTCCTCTCTGATGATCTCTGCTGCTGATCTCTCACTGATAATATGATCTGTCTCTTTCTGATGATCGCTCTTACTCTGATCTCTCCTACTTCGTCAGTCGTATTTATAAGGCATTCTGGGGACTGGGCTACCAGCGAGCGTCACAGACTCCTGAGACGACAGGAACGATTTAGAAGAATCTCGAAGAAATATTGCATCATATTTCGTTGCGTTTCTCACGACACTTTGGTGCGTGTTGCGCTCCACAACACGCCCGACGATTCCAGAACAACCGCGAGAACAGGCGCCTCCAACATGGGCGCGAATGCCTCCTTGCTGCAGAACTTCTCGAAAATGCGTTTTCCTCTCCTTTATCATTCTTTGCTATACAGCAATTACCATGACAAGGTTCATCCCAAGTAAGAATGGGGGGTGAGAAGTGGTGAAATATAAAATGTAAAAAATGCTGGACAATGCAACTGAAGCAACTATCTTAACAATGATGAGAGAGAGAGAGAGAGAGAGAGAGAGAGAGAGAGAGAGAGAGAGAGAGAGAGAGAGAGTAGAGGGGTCTGGGAAGAGAAAGAGTGAGTTTATCGGTTGTCATTGAGAGTCATCCCAGGCAGGTTCGGGTGGTCAGCTTATATATATATATATATATATATATATATATATATATATATATATATATATATATATATATATATTATATATGATTGTGGGTGTGTGTTTGTGTGAAATACATTTTGCAAATTTTTTTGTATTGTTTTTTGACCGTTCCATTTACTGCGTGATCAGCTTATTATTCTTTTTACTCCATAATAAGATATTGAAATTTTTTGCAGTTGACTCTTTTTGATTTTTTTACCGTCCTCTGTTTTTCTTCCTTTCTGTTAAATTGGAATTCACTGTTTAGGAAGTTTTCCCAGCATAATAGAGCTAATCTGCTTTTCCAGTTTTTATAAAATAGCGATTTACTGACTCTTTGCCCAGTCGGTTATTCTTATTTTTCTTAGCATTGTGTAATGTAGAATTAAAATGTTTAAAGCTTTCCATAATGCACATATTCCTTCAAGTCAGTGAGATGGTTTGTTTTCTCCCTTCATATATTAATAATGTGTTGAGCATTCAGTGATCTAGTTTTTAACTGCTTCATCTAACATAAAAGAGAAACATGTGACTAAAAGCAAGGGAAGAGCTAACTAAGGCAGGCCAGAGGTGCATAAAAAAAAAAAAAAAAAAAAAAAAAAGAGGAAACCCTTGGAAACGGTAGGGCACAACCCCGTAGGCGGGTAGTTTCGTTAGTGATACCTCATGCGGTGTACTGTTGGCAGACCTTTAAGGTTCTTTGCAGCGTGCCTTCGGCCCCTAGCTGCAACTCTTTTCGCTCCTTTTACTGTACCTCCATTCATATTCTCTTTCTTCCTTCTTACTTTCCACCCTCTGCTAACAATAGATTCATAGTGCAACTGCCTTGTGGTTTTCCTCCTGTTATACCTTTCATGGCTTTTACTGTCAATATCCCTTTCAGAGCAAAATGACCTCATAGGCCCCAGTGCTTGGCCTTTAGCCTAAATTACATATTCAATTCAAATCAAGTTAGGGGACAAGGAAGAAGAAGAAGAAGAAGAAAAAAAAGAAGCACTTCTCCAGAATACTCACAATTTTAAAGTTAGACTGAGACTTTTTCTGTTACCCCTCGGCGTCCGTCTGACCGTGTCGTTAAGTCATCCGTCACTTCATAGATTACCAGTCTGTTGTCTCTTGTGTGGTTGGATACCCCCTCTTTGTCTTTCTCCTTCAATTTCATTTACCAATTGCCTTTTGGCTCTGTTATCCATATTATCATTTACATGATAATATTAGCTCGTGTTGATCATTTTGTTATTATCATTAAACTATGAATATGCCAAAAAGTGAAAAAGTGACGACAAAAATAAAGATGACGCAAACAAATCTTTAACCAGATGATAAAAGTAACAATTATTACATAGTAAGTTGTTAACGGGTAAATGAAGAAATTTATAAATTAAGAAATAAATGAATAACTGATAAAAGTAGTATAAACAAATGAAAGATGAAAAAAGGCCCAAGAGCTTCTAACAATGGATCTGCACATAAAAGAAAGAAAGAAAGAAAGAAAAAAAAAAGAGCACACAGTTGCGAACAACAGGTGCACGGTCATTTTCGGAGCAGCTTTGGAACCTGAGGTGATGAAACATCTACCAAAAACGTCCATCATTTACAGCTAAGATTAATTTCCTTTGAATAGTGTTTGTGACAGTATTCCAATTTCCTCGATCAACTATCATGTTCCCAGATGAAAAAGTGGATGAAATCACAAAAGGGATAGCGAATCCCGGTGACCGGTAAATTCCACCGCGGGGATATTGGAATATCACCGTGACTCAAGTGTTTACGACTTTTAAACTTAATTGTTCAAACCTAAATAGGCAGCATGAATAGTCAATTTAGTTGTTTATTCCAGATTATATTTTTGACTTTTAAACACTCCTTCAAAAAATTTACTTTGTGCTTCTACTTTTCTTTTCTGTTTATTTAAACTTTGGAACCCCTCAACATGGCGACTTTTATCTCATCTGAGAAGGACAAACGAAAGTTGTGTGATGAAGAGAATTACATTTGTGAAAAAGCATGCAGATAACAGTAGCAAAAATGGCGTTGTGAACACTTTTCTAAAGGTTGCCGGGCTAGAATACATACAACTGTTAACTGGAGTGAACCAGAAGTTATTCTTTCAACTGGATCCCGTAATCACCCAGCAAGCAGTGGACGCGTTGATGCTCGAGAGGCAGTTTCTCCAATGAGGAGCGAGGTACAGTTGGACACAGGTTTCCCTGGTACACCTTCTTGAGGGACTTCGAAAAATTATATGGTAACAGTGTTTACTGAGGGGGATGGGGGAAGGACTCTTCCTCTCTTAGCAGGAGTTCCACCAATAAGCTCTGGAATTCTTTCAGTGGGAGGAGTCATTGGTTGAAGAAACACACACACACACACACACACACACACACACACGGAGTAAAAAAAAAATATCTGAGCAGGGTATATCGCTGTAACTAAGATTACTGTCTCACTTTTAATATAAGTTTGTTTATTAAGATTCCTTTTAACTTTCGTCTAAGTCGTTATCTTACCACCGTGTCTGTTATTATATATCGGTCATATTCATTACGTAATACTTAAAATTGATCAAAATTTTAGAGAATCACGAACATCATAACAGGATATTTTAACCTTATCACGTAAGCCAGTTTATAGTATCGGTTGCAGTGCGTTTTTTCCTACCGATAATATCAATAGGAAGCTATAAAGAGAAGCGCAGCAACACTTCATTGAACATACACAAAAACTCAGTGAACGTGTTTTAAGTGTCCGACACCTTAGCTCCTCTATCTCTCTCTCTCTCTCTCTCTCTCTCTCTCTCTCTCATTAGCTACTTTAAAGTGACATGTCATCTAGAAATACCACTGCGCTAGGTATTCAGTTTTGATATGTCATTAACACCCTTCAATCTTGACTAAACTAATATATGCATATATATTTTTTCGGGGGGCGGGGGGAGTGGTGTTGGGGATAGAGTTCTTGCTGTTAAGCCGTCTTACAGGTTTTGGAATTCTAAAATGTAATTCAAACTGACAAGCTTCTTGCTTTTGCTGTACCGATGTCCTCAGCCTGGCTTTGCTACAACTGAAATGAGTGGGGGACTAGGGGTAAGGTGGGCCTGTTGCGACCCCGATGAGTGGACGAAGTACTAGATATGCTCGTGGATAGAGTGTATGGCTAACGAAAAGCTCCACTTGAAATATTTTCTTGTTTATCTTTAATGCCTGCGTGTTTTTAGTTTTTATCCTAATATTATTATTATAGTACTGTAGATTTTCTGAATACAACAACATTTACAAGAAGAAGGATTGGGTTAAACTCACTCTCTCTTGTAAATACATATAGAATGAAAAGGAGAGAGAGAGACTAGACGTTACTGAGGAATCAAAATGAAACTACTAGGGACAGATAAAATTCCACAACGTGTAATGGAAAATGAAGAAGGACTCCCAAACTTGGTGCAAACTTTTAACTATTCCCATATGGTAAACTTAATTCGTTTGCCAATGATAAACAATTGTTGATATTCAGAGGTTTCATGTATTCATGGTTGGGTTTGTATTCCATCTTGAATATACTGTAGAGGTTATTCCCTACACGCCGTTCATTACAATAATTATTACATGATGTGGATAAACATAGCTACTTGGCTTATATTTTCTAATATATTAATTGTGATACATGTTTTAATGTCATACGGACAGAAATTCCTTTCGCTCTTATCATCATTCGTATGAGGATAAGAAACAGACGTCTCTATTGTTAAACAGCCCCTTCAGTCATTTACCTTTCCATTGTGGAGAAAGCTATTTGGAGAATTGTAGTTTGATGATATTGTCCTAGGGTTCTCTGTTTAAATATTTTTTTAAGAAAAAATCAGGATAGCTAAATTCCCTTTAGATTTTGAACTTTAAAATATCAAAATCACCTTTCTAATAAATAAATTATAATAATCATGACCTGGAGCTAAACGATATGCATAGGTCTGTTTACGATTTTTTTTTGCATCATACGACATGGAAGTTCAGCGGAAGCCATGGGGTAATCCAAATATACACACTCAATTTTTACATTTATTTTTAAGATTAGTGAGAAGTCCAGCCACCTTCCTTCTAGATCACCTCTTGCAATCTGTTAGGCATAGAAGATTCATGGTTTCTGACGATCTGTGGTCGGTTGTGGAAGAGTTTCCATTGTGTTCCCAGAGGTTCATAAGTTGATCTGGTCTCCTCTCCCTCTCAGGCTCCCAACATTTTACCAAATTAGCCTAAATATTCTCAGTGAGGTTCATGTCTGTATCCTTACTTGGCCAGTCAAGCAACTGCAGATCCTCTCGACCTTGAAACCATTCCTGGACTATTCTGGCCGTATGGATGGGGCAGCGGTCGTGAATGAAAATTACAGGAGCAGGTGGGGAGGAATAATTCCGCTGTTGAAGTGAAAGAAGTTAGAAATCCTGAAGAATTTCAATGTATTTTTCACCAGTGAGCCTCCACTCAATCCTGGTGATATCATCCATATAATGTAAGAAGATCCAGCCCCACACGTTTACTGTGACATGCCCATTCCTGGTTCACCTCGTAAATTTCTTCTGTAGTATCTGAAGGGAAAAAACTTTAATTTTTTAACAATTTAACGCTCTGCTTTTCGTAATAGGGAAAATAATTCTATATCATTTGGGAAATAAAATGCTAAGTAACAACCCTTGCAATAAATTAAGAATGTTTATTCATTTGCAAGGATTGATACTTATAATAGCATTAACTTTGAATCTACAACAGTCCGTTATGATATGATATTCTTTAATTCAGTAATCAGGCTGTACTCTATATTATAAGTTTGCCTACGTGATTATTCATAACATTAATAATGTATTTGCTTAATGCCTGAAAGCTGGCCATAGTAGAACTAATGGGGGGTTTTCAATGAAGAATTTTTATTTTCACACTTCTCGTGGCATATAATTCAATTAGCGGAAAATACATGGTTATTGACAAAATTATTATCTTTTGATTATAATATTACCCTTGCTTATATTATTATAGTCTTGTTTATTTTTTAGAAACTCACCTTATATTACTCGGTCTTCAGTTATGTATTCTGCCGTGACTTCTGCTAGTAAAAAAAGACCTTTCGTCACTGCATACGACTCGAGACCAAAATCCATATCCTCCCCCACAAACTGTTGGACGAAGGCAAGCCTATCAGCACGATGCCGAGAAATTCCTTCTTGGCAAGAATTCTATGAGGTATTCCTGCCTCATGCAGACGTCTCCGCACCGTCATAGCCAAAACATTTAATGCCAGACGTTCACAAATAGCAATAGTATTGGTAAAAGGATCCTATGCTGCTCGTCGAATGTCGTCGTTATCCTCACGGGTGGTCATTCGTGGAGGTGGAAGGGTTCTTGCGAACTGAAATGCGTAATTAACATGCAGATACCTAGATAATCAAGATTTAATTATAGCCTGTTTATTATGGGAACGCTATTTGGTATTCTGGGAAGTAAAGAGAAAGAATCACTATTTGAGTTCAACAGGACCAAGGCAACTGTAATTTAGGTTTCATAATTTCACGGGTTTATAAGGTTTATAGTTTAAAAAATTAATAAATGAAATAAATAAATGCTATCCAAAGTCGGTCAATTTCCCAGTATAAGCTTGCCTCCTTTTCCATTTATTTACTGTTGTAGGGGAGACGTCAAGACGCTGTGCAACAGCACTATTGAAAGCCCACTTTCTCGTAGAGCGACCATCTGCGCCCGGAGAACAATATGTTGCTGTTCATTTGGAGATATAACGAATACTACTAGCAGAGGACAGAAGCCCTATTAAAATTTATACAACACCTCAGTCTAGCCATGATTGGGCGACAAACTTGTTAGCGTGTAATAGAGGTGCTGTAGCAGTGATATCGTTATCACCGAACAAAGTGATATATCAAATCACACGATTACTGGGACTGATTGATTGATTGGCTGTTACTGGGATTGCAACATCTCAGGTCATTACTGTCATTGTTAATTCTCTGTTTGTAACACTGTTTACTAAAGGTGGTGCTGTTCCTCTCTTAACGTGAATTCCACTAATCAGCTTTCGAGCTGTTTTAGTGTATAAGAGGTTGGAGGAGGCAAACTTGTAATAAGTATTAATCCTCATAGATGAATAAACATTATCCTAATGCAGGGGTTGTTACTTAGCATTACATTTCCCCAAACAATATATCATTATTTTCCCTTTTACGGAAAGCAACGCGTAAATTGTAAAAAATTTAGATTGTTTTCCTTCAGATACCACAGAGGAAACATTTACGAAGTGGCCAGGAGTGGCTTGTAACCGTAAACGTGTGGGCCTGGATTTCCTTACATGGTATATGTGATATCACCAAGACTGAAGGGTTTCACCAGTGAAAAATACGTTAAAGTTCTTCAGGATTTCTTCATCCCTTCTCTTCACCAGCGGAATTATCCCTTTCCACCTAGTCCTGTCATTTTCATTCATGACGGCTGCCCCATCCATACGGCCAGAATAGTCCAGGAATGGTTTCAAGGTCGAGAGGATTTGAATTGGTTGCCTGGCCAAATAAGGGTGCAGAACCACATAGATCCGAGAAAGATAAAGTCGATTTATTAAAGATTGAACAATTCACAGGTGCCCCGAGAGAAGCCGAAGTGTAGTGGAAAAATCACTGAATTTCTAATCCGTTTTCTCTCATGTATGCATAGATTTTTATTTTTTATTTTTGTTCCCATTATTTTATGCTCATCCATTTCGTATGAAGTAATTACTGTCGCATATCTTATGTAATATAAGCTCGTTAGGGGTAATTACATTTGCTTTATGATTCTAATTGTAATAGACATAAAGCAAACGTAATTACCCCTAACGAGCTTATATTACATAAGATATGCGGCAGTAGCTACTGTCGCATATCTTATGTAATATAAGCTCGTTAGGGGTAATTACGTTTGCTTTTTGTCTATCACAATTAGAATCATAATTACCTGACCTGTTATCGAATTACAATTACAACTTCAATAATACTGAAATACAAAACTTAAATATTTGAAAAAAATTTCACAAAACATTTTGCACAAAAAAAGGAAATAACTGGAATAAAAATTTTTTTTAGAATTGGTAGCTGGCTTGATAAGATTCTCCCTTAATAATATAATAAAAAAATTGGGTAGCGGGTCAAAGTAAGAGTTCTCGAAAAGTAAGAGGGCTGCTCTAGGATAACAATTTCAAATAAAGTACTTTATTATTTGAACTTTTCAGTTACAATTACAATTACCATTAAGTATAAATAAAATACAACCGCAATTACAGTTAACTTCAAAACGTATAATTAAAAACATTTCAGATAAAAGGTAATGTTTATTTGTAATTGGTAAAGCTCTCTTACTGTGGGTTTCACAGACAGTGCAGTCACGTTTTTGGTCAATAACACTGTAATGAAGGCTGATATCAGTACAAGATTGCTATAATTTTTTTCGGTATAATCAAGGCTTTAACTCAAAATGAATGTCCGGTAAAATGCTCATTTTTTATTTGTAAACACATAGAGCAACTGTAACCAGTTACCTATCTGTAGGCAATTGGCGGCTCTCTCTTTGCTAAAAAAAAAAAGCTGAAAAGTTGCGTGGCAAACGGATTTCTGCTACCATGCCGACAGTTATGTTCCTAGGCGGCCATCTCTTCTTCACCTTCGTAATACAAGCATATGGCTGATGCCCTGTCCATATGAAGATTGCGAAGGAGGTAACCAAACACAAGTATAACAGTAGCTTTACCATCAATCACAGTATCTATCGTTCTACTACTCCAACATACATGCAGATATCTCTCACTCTAATAATTATAATCATTTACTCCTTACCCAAGTCAATACTCACTAAAGAAAGAAAAAACAATTTAACCTTAAGATAAAAATAGTAATAGTTACTACTACTGCTGCTGCTGCTAAGAATAATAGTAAAATCTAAAAAAATGCTATATTACTGGTTATTATTATTAATAATTAATTAATATTGTTCCCTTGTTTTCAACGTAGACCAAACGTAATATATCCATGCCTAAGGTAAGGTAGTACGGTACGGAATTTGCACATTTTTTCCGTACCTGAACTATACCGTACCGTATACTTTGGTAAAATTGTCGTTGCTAATTCCGTACCGTACACATAAGCTACATATCAACCGTGCCGTATCGTACCGTAATGCCAGCCTTGCTGGCAGGTAACAACCGAGTGAATCGTTAGATATAAACAATATTGTAAATTATTATTATTAGATTAGATAGATGGATAGATAAAAAAAAATCGTACAAAATATACTTAAACTGAAGTAACATTCAGAGAGAGAGAGAGAGAGAGAGAGAGAGAGAGAGAGAGAGAGAGAGAGAGAGTGAGAGAGAGAGAAGGGAGGGGGAGGAGATGTGAGGGAAGGAAGAGGATGGGGGTGGAAGTGGGTTGGAGGGAGAGGGTAGGCGAATTCTTTTTTTATACTGTTGTGTTCATATCCATTTCTGGCTAATCGAGCCTATTGCCTCTTCGCATAGGACAAGTATCTATTCTTTATAATTTGTGATTCATGATACTCTTATAAATTACGGTACTGGTGTAGTACAATATAGCCAAAATTTCGTACTTATACAATCTTTAGTTACAGAGAAATAGGTTAGAGAATCGCGAACACTTTTACCGAGCTCATTTTACGAAGCAGTGCTCAACGAGTATTCAGTTCTCAATGTAATTATTAACAGGAACAATAATTTATGTGAGCATTAGATTTAACAGTAGTATTATTTATTTCATACCATGGTGGATTATTGATCCCTATTGGCTAATCCTACAATCAAGGAACGATATAATGATATATGAATCATGGTATTGTTTTACTCGACTCGAAACAGAGTCTGAATCCCAACGGAGGTGAGGTCGTCAGCAGGATTTTTAAATGGGTCAGGCTTCATAACCACTCACATTGAATCAAAGGGAGACAAATCTGGCGCTGCGAGGACGAATTGTCACTACGCGACAATGGTTTCTAGATACGAGCCATTGCACGTGATGTTGGTGTGTCCCCCACCACGGTACAGTTGTGGATAAGAAGGTGGGAGGAGAGTGGGAACTTGAACGACTTGCGTAAGTTGTTAATGCTGAATGATTGGTGGATATGTTACATTGTTCATGGTTATTTTATCTTGCTTATTTATTATGAAAGTTTCTTTCTTAAATGTATTTCGTCTCTCTATTATAATTTTGGTTAGACTACAGATATCCACAGCCATTCCAACACCACAGTAATATTTCAGGTGCACCTCCATAATTCCACACCGGTGGGTGGTTGGCCTTTGCCGACCTCGACCATGAACAAAGTTAGATAGTCGATTGAGTTGTCTCGGTAAAATTAAGCCTATAAGAGCATTTTATTTGTGCCCACCCCGTCACAGTCATTGTGTATCTTTTGATAGCTATAGTTTAATTTATTAAATGTCATTTCAGTGATGGCTCGGGAATGATTTACAGTTTTAATAACACCAACCAAATTGAGAATATTATGAATATATGTAATCTCGTTCTATTTGATATGCTTTTGAAACCAAAAATATGCAGCCTTGTTTACTAAAGTATGATCAATCCATATATTATAAGTTAACAATTTAAGATATGTTCTCTTAGCTAGGCCAGGGGGTCCACGGAAAACCACCCCAGCTGAGGATGACGCCATTATCAGGGCGGCTCGAGAGCAACCCTTGACCAACGCCGAGGCCATTCATGAAGACCTTGGATTAGAAGTGTCATCGATGACAGTACAACGCAGACTCCAAACTGCTGGGATTCATCACAGAACTCCAGCGACGAAGGAGCTCTTGACGGAGCGACATAAGGCGGGAAGGCTTGATTTTGCCCAACGCCATGCTGATAAGGGTTTGGACTTTTGGGGCAGGGTCATCTTTACTAACGAGAAGTGCTTCTCGTCCACATCGCATGGGAAGCTGCATTGTTGGCGAACCAATAGAACTCCTTATGATAAGGAAAATCCTTACTTGCATCAATTATCAATTGCATTCTTCTTTATATTAATTATTAATCTTCAGATTTTGTTCCATGGAAGTGGACTGTCAAAATATACAAAGGGAGTTAACATAAATAAGAGTGCTATTTCTGAGATAAATATTAGGTAAGGGACAGTGGCATAATTTGCTCTTTTTCCTCAAATATAATATATTAAATAAATAATTACACAATAGCATTCTTTGTGTTGTTCATCACTGAGAATTTAAATTCTCCAAAGGTATACATATATATATATATGATTTATATTATACACCCCCATTTTTTCTCTCATTCAGATATGAACCACATAACATCGTTGAGGTGGTTCCATCTGGCCATGTCACCTGCAACGTATGAGGCTGGGTGTGTCTGCATGGTATGGGTGATGCGTTCCGTATCGAGGGACGATTTACAGCAGCTAAGTATGTTGAGCTGCTGCAAACCTCCTTCTTGCCTTCGTTACGAGAAAGAAATTTTCCTTTCCCACCAGGGCCCATCCAGTTCACACTGCTCACGTTGTTCAAGAGTGGTTTGCAGACAGGATAACCTGCTTCTTCTTGAATGGCCGAGCAAAGGAGCAGATATGAATGTGATTGAACACGTGTGGGCCCAGATGGTGAACACATGGAAAATGGAACATGAGAGAACAGCACAGCAACTCATGGCTCACATCAACTCTCAGTGGAAAATTTGTAGACGGAGACCGCAGCAAATTTTCAACCTTGTTCATTCGATCCCCGAACAGAATTTGAAGGAAGTGACTGAAGAGAGAGGGTGGATGGTCAAGGTATTCGATTGTATAATATAAATGTTATATTTTTTGTAATAGGACCTAAAATGTTCTAATTTTGTTCTCACTAGTTATTTGATTATATGTTTTAATAAACAGAATTCACAACAAGTTTTATTATAACCATGATATTCTTGATATAATATTCGAAGTATCTGTAAAAAAATGGCATAATGCCTCCATACAATATTGAGAGTATTGCAGTAATCTTCCTAATCACCGTTTCTTGTTAACAGTATTGAATTACCTGTTTACTTTGTTCTCTGTGGTGTGGCCGATACAGATATGATACTTCGCCACTTATTTTCGCTTATTAGCTTCTTGAAGTCTATTAAAATAGTTTCCATTATTTGAAATGTAATGCTTTATATCCTACTGATATTTTCAATGTATCTTTGGTGTGAAACCTAAGTATGAACAAGAGATAAAAATGTGGCATTATTATTGGCCGTCGTTGACGTTTCTGAGTATAGGGGTCATATGCTCTGTGGGACATTTTAAAAGGTAACTGTCAATTCAGTAGATGATACTCTCTTTATGTCAGCCACTAAGGAAAGCCCAAATGACTTCAACTATCACCTGAGGTCAACGAAATATATAGTCTATAATATATCCGTGCATACATAATTTTAGAAAAAACAACAGTTAACCCTTGAAAGGTCAACCACGTCATATGACGTGTTGAAGAAGTCGTCCCACACATGTTGTTTACGTGTGTGACGTTCTTAAGTTTTTGATTTTGTGCGCCTTCATAGCTTATTGTATCGATATTGGTTCTGTACTACTTAGTGCCTTATTAGAGGTCTTGCTGGCCGTTTGCACTGCTCGTCTTCCATTTGTATGAACTGCGCGGGGGAGGGGAGGTAAGGGTGGCCTAAGAGGTTGTCAGAAACATCAAACCAGCTAATCCTGTGTGGCAAAGGATTGGTGGCGATAATTTTTTGCCGCACACCTTCGATTTTGAAGGTAGTATACAAGGAAATAAAGTTTTTATTTCTATTTTTTAATAATTCCTAAATGAATGGAACTGAATGTAGAGAGATCCAGTCGTTAATTTCATAGTTATGAAATGTAATATATCAAGCGAACACTCAAGAACAAGAGTTTATGACATTACAGTATCAGAGATGAGAAATTTCTTTGCTTTGGTTATGCTTATGGATATTGTCAGGAAGGGCAATCTTCGATATTATTGGGTCACTGATCCTCTCCTGAATACACTAATGACATATCAGAACTGCATACTGAGCGCAGGGGTTTTTCTTATCACTAAGTTAGTTAGTATAGCTGAGAGAGAGATGTATTTAAGTTAGATAGTATAAGAGAGAGAGAGGAAACGCACTGCAACCAATGCTGTAAACTTGGCTTACGTGATAAGGTTAAACTATCCTGTTATGATGTTCGTGATTTTCGGCTATACCAATATAACTTTAAAATGTTGATCAATTTTAAGTATTGTGTAATGAATATGACCGATATATAATAATAGACACGGTTGTAAGATAACGTCTTGGCCCGAAAAGTTAAATGGAAACCTTAATAAACAAACTTATATTTTACAAGTGAGACAACAATCTTCATTACAACGATAATAAACTGCTCAGATTTTTTTTACTCCGTGTGTGTGTGTGTGTGTGTGTGTGTGTGTGTCTCCAACCATTCCTAATAACTCCGCCCACCAAACGAACTCCAGAACTTATTGGTGGAATTCTTGTTAGCAGAGAAGGGGTTCTTCCCCCCCATCTCCCTCAGTAAACACTGTTACCATGTAATTTTTCGAAGTCTCGCAAGACGGTGTACCGGGAAACCTGTGTCCAACTGTACATAATAAGAACCGGCACAGTATCTATCTCGAGAAGTAATAGCTAATGTTGTACAAAAATTGTCTGTGGATTTGAAGACATGAAGACATCATCCCTTCCGAGTTTATCGTTTATTTTGAGACATATATTGGGACAGTGAGGGGACGTGGTCTTCGTCGACGAAGAGAAACCCTACAGTTTCCGATTGAACTTTGGAATGTTCTGTGACCGCGTTTTAAATGTTAAACCTACCAAGAGCGAATAATGCAGTCGAGGGTTTCCACAATGCTTTGCGATCCTCGATAACATCCACACACCCCAGTTTGTGGAAACTGTGCACTGCACTTAATACTAAGGAAGGGTTAAGCCTAACAAAAATCGCACACATTCAACGTGGAGACTCGAAAACAAAAAAGAAGACCTATCAAATTATTGATGCATGATTGAAAAAACCTTCTTGAAAATGATGAGAATCAAAACTGTCTGGAATTTCTAATTGCTCGCAATTTGAAATTAATTTTCTTGAAGTAAATTTTTTTTCAATTACTGTTTTTAATGCAATTGCCTTTATTTTTATCCTAATTGTAGATAAAAATGTGAGATAAATGTATTCACTTTTTTCCTAACCTATAATTATTTTCATATCAAGTTCATTTATTTTACTTATTTATTCTGGTGGAATTTTCCGTGGTGAAATATACCGTAGTGGAATTTACCACTAGCTATTCACACACATTCAAAAAAATGGCTTTTCTTCTAATGTTGCGAGCAGTCTGTACCTGAGCATCAGGAAATTTGAATTTTGTTGCCTAATTTGAATGGCATACTGTAACTAAAATTTCGTTATTTCAAAAAAACAAAGCCCAAAAGGCACCCCTCCAGATTACGAGCTTTCAGAAAAACTAAGTATCACAGCTGTATCTTTTCCCATTATTGCTCCACAGATATGCTAGGTCCCTCACACACCCCCTACCACATCCTCTGAACGCCATATGTTCCATATGTTTCATATACTGAATATAATAATAATAATTTGCATTTGATCATTTTCTAGACTGACAAAAACTACTATTACCACTATTACACATATTGGAGTCTGCTTAGGCAGTCTGCTACATAATTATGCAAATACAAAATATTATACGAAAAGTTGATGCTTTCGATTATCCATATCTGATAACTGCTAATTTCACACAAGCCTAAGAACCCCTCAATATGATAGCAACAGATCATAGTCAGAGCATGTCCTGATAGAATGATATGAAGCACATGTAACATGGAGCATACTGTAGGGTCACAGTTGACATCTGAGATACTTTCCTATGGCAAGGACGTAACCCGATTTTCTCTGTAAGCCAGAATTTAAGCTGACGTGATAATGTGAATTATTAAAAATAAAAAAATAAATAAATAAAAAATAAAATAAGAGAAAAAACAATTCCTAAGCAATTCCAAAGCACATACATACAGTACATACTGGGCATTGCAAAGAAGAGAAAGACAGGCTTGACTAGGTTACTGAGTGGAGGAAGGGCTAGAGATACTGGGGCTGGTGAGTTTGGAGAGGCAGAATCGCAGAAGGTGCCTGAGATACTGGGACAGGGTCATCTAGTTCTGCAGAAGGTGCTGGAGATACAGTAGTAGGTGAGCCTAGTTCTGCAGAACCTGCAGAAGGTGCTGGAGATACAGTAGTAGGTGAGCCTAGTTCTGCAGAACCTGCAGAAGGTGCTGGAGATACCACTGGCGCAGCTGAGTCTGGAGAGGCATGTGAAGCAGAGGGTACTGGATCATTGCAGGCCTCTCTACCCAAAAAAGTGTTGGGGTCCTGAGCCTCAAACTCTACCAATCCCCCTCAATCAGGGCAAAACCATCTAACTCCTTGCTTGTAAATCTCTTGGGCTCTGGGGTTGGTGACTCTTCATCTTCAATCAATTGCTTTTGTAGTTGAATGAGGTCCTCGGCATATAATTCTTCTCCATGAGATGCCAGCAGCTCTGTGAAATCATCAACCTCCACCTCATACACAAATGGGGGACAGTTTTTTTCCACACACCATTCAAGTTCATCTGCTTAACTTCGTTGCAAGAATCACAAATGTTTCTTATAGCAGCAAGAATGTTTAAGATTTCCAAAAACACTTTTAGAGACAAGTTCTTGTCCTTATCAGAGCCCCCTGAAAGCCATAGCAAATGTCCTTCTGAGGTACTAGGCCTTGAAAGAGGCTATGACACCTCAGTACATAGGATGTTTAAGGGAGGTGGTATTAGATGGAAAGAAAACCACCTTGACATTAGAATGAAAATCATCCAAATGGGCAGGGTAACCAAGGGCATTGTCCAGCACTAGCAACACCTTAAAGGACAACCCTTTTTTATTTAGCACAGCACTCCACTTCTGGCACAAAATAGTTGGTGAACCAGTCCTCAAATATCTGATGTGTCACCCATGCATTCTTGTTGGATTTCCAGATGACAGGTAATTAACCATTCAAAATACTCTTCAGTGTCATTGGATTCTCTGCCAGATACACCAACAAAGGCTTCAGCTTGAAATCACCAGCAGCATTACCACCAAGAAGCAAAGTCAGTCTCTCTTTGCTAACTTTGTGGCCTGGTGCGGTTTTCTCTTCCTTGGCAATGTATGCATGGGTAGACATCCATTTAGAGAACAAACCTGTCTCTTCTACATTAAACACCTGTTCAGCACAGTAAACCCCATCTCTGATTACATCAGCCAACACACTAAGAAATTCATTTGCTGCCTTCTCATCACCACTAGCAGCTTCCCCTTGCACCTTAAGGTTATGCAAATTTACACGGCCTTAAACTGCATGAACTAACTTTTGCTAGCCCCAAACGCAATTAAAGAAGGTGTATAGTGAGCGAATGACTGCCATGAGATGGCGTTATTTATCTGTTCCATTCCCAAACTAGTTGCACGCAAAGTTTGTATTTACATCTGAATGATGGAACAAGAATTTTAAAACAAATTTATCAGATATTGTGACGTAGGTCGAGTGCGGCATAAACTGAGACCCTACTGTATTTCTAAACATTCTGACCATATGAGCATCTGACCATATTAACCTGGTATGTATCCACCTATGTATCACCTCCGAGGTACTAGTACTAAACATGACAGAACATCCATGGGACGCTGTGTTTAGTACTAGTCCCTCGGGGCTCAAAGGATTAAATACACCCTTTTCTATATATTAATAAAAAAATATCTTTGATCCCCTAGGGGCTAGTACTAAACACGGAGCTTCCACTATGTTTAGTACTACCACCGTGGAAGTGACACGTATGTGGTAACATACCAGGTTAATACCTGCTTGACCTAACTCCACTTTTGTTTGTTGCAATCAGCACTTGTATAAGATTTTGGAGCAGTTGAAGTGTTACTTCATTTCTCTTCATCAGAAAAACATTCTATTGCAAGACAACAAACAATTAAATGCTTGAGTTTAAAGAGAATACTCATGACATCTTTTTAGAATATGGGAAACCAACTACAGTATTCTTCAACCCTTGGTTTAGGTTGTCAGAAATCATTCTCATAGAACTTGAATCACAGCAGAAGTGACTCTGGTTGACAAGAGCAAAGACAAGGTACTTCACTCTTGGTGTTGATGGATACATTTCCTCTAATCTATAATAATAAAATCTGAGTGGATCTTGTTTGTCCTCCCCCAAGGTGACATTATGGGAGACATGAGACATAACACAGCCAACCACCCCCTGCAAACCTGTTTGTTCACCATTAGTGGGAGAAGGGTAGGTAGGGGAACGGGAGGGTAGGGGAGGCTTCCACACTCCTCCTGCAAACCTGTTTACCCGCCATGGGTGGGGGTGGTGTAGGTAAAGTATCGGGAGGGTAGGGGAGACAGTAGTGCCGGTACTAATAGGCTCATGATCTGTAAATGTAGACCTTGTATAGGTACGAGATTCAAGAATGTCGGATTTCAGCTCGAGTAACCAAAGATCAGGAGAGTTATTTCTTTCTGGATGTTTTCACAAAAGATATTAGTATTATATAATTATGCCTTCCAGTCGCTTTGAGAAAAGTCCGCTCTGGTTAGTAACCAAAACACCAGGTTTTACCTGAAAGCATAACATGGAAGTAAGGAACTTTTTTCTAAGGTATAAAATGTTCAAATTCTGTTTTTTTTATCAAGATTTCTTACAGTAATATTGACAGATAGAATTAACAAATGTAATTAAACAATTATATTCGTCCAAAGTATAATCATATATATATATATATATATATATATATATATATATATATATATATATATATACACCTTTTATCATTTGATTTTGACTGATCAACTATAATTCAAAAACAGTCTTCATCACTAACGACACTGTTCCGCAGTATAAAACAATCAACCATACGAAATTGAACAATCTACAAAACTGAAAAACAATATGGCATATTAAAAAACACTGTCAATCTTCAGAATGCAACAAGAATCGAAGTAATAAGGAACAAATGTAGCTGTTAAGGGTCAATTGTGACTTTTATAAGAACGATTAGAATACTACCACAACGAGGCCCGTGCTGGCACAACATCAGTTAAACTATGCAATATCATCAGTAAAGTTTGGGGAAGGGTGTATGGCTGAGCGAGTCTACATGCACAAGCAAACATTATTGTACTGTACAGTATAATTACTGTATACAATATACTGTACAAAAAAAGGATAGAAGAAAGACTATTTTACCCAGCTTGGTTAAGCTAAATTTGATAAAGCTGCCTCTCAAAAGTAAGCACCTCCATCAGACGTCACACTATCAAACTTCCAAGCCACCAACCGTAGCAGGAGAGAGAGAGAGAGAGAGAGAGAGAGAGAGAGAGAGAGAGAGAGAGAGAGAGAGAGAGAGAGAGAGAGAGGTTTATTTGTTTTAAATGATTTATTAACTTTGTCTCTTAGTTGTACATACATATACGTACGCACTACATACATACGTCTACTGTACTACTACATACAGTATACTACATAAGTATTTTCTGTAATTGCCTCTTATTTAATTTGTTTGGCTACTAAAGCATATGTAAGTAAGGATGGTACGTAAATGATAGTTAAACTAGTGACATTTGCGAGTCATAAACTTTATTGAAACATAAAACAAAAATACGAAATACACTGCTACCAATGAAACAACTTACATTTGAAACAAAAACATGAAATACAATGCTACCAATGAAACACCTTACATTTTAAACATACATTAAACAAACATGAAATACACTGCTACCAATGAAATAACTTACATTTCTTATTTAAATATACTGATAATACACAGCATATAAAATCTAAGCACTTAAATGAAATAACCATAAATTTGAGTAACATTGTGATAGATTCGGTTTTTACCAAAAATATCCCAAATATCATCTCTTGTCAGACACTTTCTTAAAAATGTATTACTGTGCCTGTACTCAGATGAAACAAGCCGAGGTGTCACAACCTGTAGTGAGCTTTCCACAGACTGGATGAGCAG
The DNA here is from genome assembly GCF_015104395.2 of Macrobrachium nipponense. NCBI lineage: Eukaryota > Metazoa > Arthropoda > Malacostraca > Decapoda > Palaemonidae > Macrobrachium > Macrobrachium nipponense. Next base: position 78,698,797 of record NC_087214.1, on the reverse strand, counting down.
CCGTTCCCTGTATGCTCTTAGTGTTGTCGCTGCTCGACGCGCCGCAGTTAAATCACATCTGTCCACAATGCTATTTAGAGTATTTTTTGGACGCGCCTTGATTACAGAGAAGCAGGTTTCTATTGGGTTTAGAAATGGGGAATATTAAGGGGGCAAGTATCGTATCACTCTCTCGGGAAAAATGTCCGAAATGTTATTATGGCAAGGAGCGTTGTCCATGAAGATGACGCAATCCTCCTCTCCTAGAATTGCATTTAGTGATGTAAAGTAGTCTTTAAATCTGTTCATGTTCACAGTGCTTATATGAATCTCATGGTACACTAATCCAACTTGATCTGAGATTGCAGCAATGAGGGTGATATTACCTCTAACGTTGGCCTCCGACAGTCCTATGTACTCGTTCGCCTCTTGGTGCCCGTCCATAAGTACGTTTGGTGTCGAGATTATATCCACTCTCGGCCAAATATATGCAATGCTTTTGTAGGGCAGATTCGTACATGTAATGAGCAAATACTGACCTAGCTTCTTTCACTTTTGGAGAATTTCTATCTTGCCCTATGTTGTGACAAAGCTTCAGAGTTATTGATTCACCTTGCAGTGTTCGTGACACAGTGACATCAGATACACGCTGCTTCCTTGGAAATACTTCGCGTAAAATCTCAATCAGATTCTTGATTGGTATTGTTGGTTCAGCCTCGATCATAGATACTAGGAAATCAATAGATTCATTATCTATTGATAATCTGCGACCTCCTCCATGATGAGTTTGATATGAACCTGTCCGCTGATAATGCCCAATGATTGTGTAGGACGTGGTTCTCTTTATGCCCAGGTCATGTGCCCTTGACAGGAAGTCTTCCTTGGCGATATACTTTTCAATGGTACGCCTACGATATTCTCAGCCGGTTTCCTGAAACCTTTGATTCGTAGTCTTGAAATGCCAATAGAGATTTCCGCAGCCACAACCTAAACTCCTGTGTACAGCAGTACACCACGAAACTGCTAAACTGCCTAATGTATGATAATTTTGTGACGTTTTAGTCATCCGACTTTGTTTATGTAATTTGATTAAATGTTTTCAATTTGTTTAATTGACTCTGCCTGAAAACGTAAATGTTGTAAATTTTGAACTATGTCTTTTGGATTTGAAGATTATTCATTTATTTGTAACTGTCTGTTCAATTCGAAGATTGTCTGACCACTGATTAGATAGTTTTACTTTTCCTTAATTGTCGTTGTAAATACCTTACTGAAAATTGTCTTAAGAGCGTGACCATCGTTTTACAGCTGTGAAGATTGTTTATTACATTTGTTAGATAGGGCAAAATCAAATGATAAAAGATGTACACACACACACACACACACACACACACACACACAGACACACAGAAACACACACACACATATATATATATATATATATATATATATATATATATATTTGTGTGTGTGTGTGTGTGTGTATACGCATACCTATTTATATATACATCTATACAAATATATGTGTGTGTGAGCGCACGTGTTTATATGTGGATGCGCACGCACGCATTTCTCTCTTCAGTTAAGTGTAAAATTACTTGTAATTTCTCATAACCTGGAATAATGGACTTCTTCGATGAATAATGCTGCAAAAAGACGATAACATACACACTTAGGAAACAGAAACTCCAACTTATAATATAAATTCAGGTTAATGGCATAAAATATTCAGGTTTACAGGACCAACAACGGCGATGCAAACTGCATAAAAACCTGTGGCAGCCGCTTGATACCATAAAACTCCATGCTCATAAATACTGATTCCCCCCCGAAGGTATTGCTTTCTTAGTCTTTATCAGTGAACCTTAATGCGATATCTCCTCAGAGCAAGGTTGCTTTGCCTGGGAGGAAGTGGCCAGGGACCAATCGCTCTCGTCCCCAGTACTTGGGCCAATTCTTTGGTACGCTCACCTGGAATCGGCAATTCTACGTTGCTCTTGGCCCTTGAAGTTCTTCTATCATCTTCTAGCAATCCTTAAGGTACGTTACTCTTATTGTGGGAAGTATTCTTCTCCTTTTTTGTGTGTGTGTGCACTAAAGCATCGAAGAATCACTTATCCGTGTTGCTTCTACAGCATATATGTCTCTTGAAGGATGATAAATATTAGTTACCAAGATTAGGGGTGTTTTAGTTGGTCAACAGAAGAAGATATTAGAACTGCATGTATCTGCAATATGGCAAGATCCGAAAAAGACAGAAATAATGATCAAAGTCGACATAATTCTTTTGCCAATACAAATTTAAGTATTAATTGCAGTATTATAATTATCAATGCTTCAAGTTTAAAACAGGCAATAAATTCATTCTAAAGTTGACACCCATATCTAATTGTATCTACCTGGATAGGGGGTTCTTCTTTATTTACTTACTTTTTCATTCTGTCTGTAAAACACTAGTTTTCACTTACTCGGGAAGTAAGCCTACAAACTACTTTGTTGTTGTTGTTCTTGGGGGGGGGGGGGGGCGTAGGAAGGCCTAAAAAGGTCTGAAAAAGGTGTTTTGCTTTGAGTTAAAGATACAGGAATTTTAGGATAGGATATTATGATTTATTTATTAGGATGAAAAGGTAAGAAATATGTAATTTGAATGTTAAACAGTACAGAACAATTATTTCTAATAAAATATAACATATTTATTTTAATTTTCGTGGCGAAACAACACTATTTTGCCGTAGATTTTAACACACACACCGAGTAGCATGAAGGTCGGATCACGGCTTGTTCAAGTTCCCGATATTTTAGGAATGGTGTCATGATAATTATTCCACATTTTTCACGAACTTAAGTGAAATACGAATCGCTACGAGATAATCACTACTGATTATTTCTTGATGGCTTTATGGGATGACATCAGTAAAATGACTATACCCAGTCCTTCCGTCTCAGTTGTGTATATGCACACACATTCATATACACATATATGCATTTATTGTGTACACTCTCTTTTCCCTATATATATATATATATATATATATATGTTTGTAACTAATAAGGAAAATGGCGTTTTAGGTCTAACGGCGACTAAAATGACGATTTAGTTTAAACGTAAAATCTTGAGCGTTTAACTTAATAATGTTAATTTTAAGCTAAATGCGTTATCCTTTTAACTTAAAATTGGTATGGTTTTCGGCGGATAAGAATACTTATTCCATTATTATTATTTGAAAGGTAAAGAATTAGGTTTTAAAACTAATAATATATAAAAAAAATATATCCTTAATATTAATAATAGGAAAAGAAAACGCAGATTACTGCTCGTTTTTTATTTACTGCGCTGTCTCCTTCATAACAAATTGATAACAGGCGTCATCGTATTCTTCATAAAGATCATATATTTTTTTTCTAATTTCCTCGAATTTTTCACGCGCCCTTTCAGGTATATGTACACTTATTTTTTCAAATGCTTCAACAAGGTCTTCATTACCATCAATACCAACAAACACATATCCTATCCCATTCCGGAACTGACTGATGTTAATTTGTTCCATTGTCTTTTGTTTAAACTCATTAAATAACTCCTTTACCCTCTTAACAGCTTCATTATATTCTTCATTAAAACCTTCGAGCATCCCCTCAGTACGTGAATCATCCGCTTTCAAGTAATCACATATTTTTTCGTTCAATACACGAATTTTATAACGAAATTCGAGACCCTCTATTGTTTTGAAGTATTCATCGTTGTCGAGTTCATCTAGCCTTTGGCACAATTCATTGTATTCTTCGCCTCGTTCGCTTTCGCACTTGTCACATGATTCCTGCACATATGTTAATTTTCCTTCTTCCTTGTACAATTTACAATCTTTACAAATTTCCTTCACTATTTTTAGTATCAACATGATGATTTTCCTACTTCCTTGTGCAATTTGCAATCTTTACAAATTTCCTTTCACTATTTTTAGTATCAACATGATGATTTAGTCGTCTGTTGTAGATTCACAATACAATGAAGGTGAAGATGTGAGACACCACCGCTGACTGGCCCGGTTAGAACAGTAAGGCACCCCTATAAGAAATGCCCGCATTTATATAATGGCAGGTAACATACAAAACATGGAATTAATTAATTAACCCTTTAACGACCA